>NC_135233.1:416999487-417119487 GCF_051348905.1 Ranitomeya variabilis
GGTGCTCTGAGGACAATGGAGGACAGGGCACTGTTGTGACTGCCGGCCTGGGGGTCACAGATTAATACATTCCTCGGGGTGGTTCCTGCTCGCACATCCTGTCGTGTGGCGATAAGAGGTGAGCGCTGTCACTGCCGCCGACTCTCCTGCACCAGGTTCTCACAGTTTTTCTTATGAAATAGTTTTTTTTTTATTGTTTATTTTCACTTCTCTTTTGGAAGCCCTGTGGCCACCTTGGGGCTTGCAGTGAGCCGTCGCTTGACGTGGTGATAATAGCATTGCTGATTGGTGGTATTGAGATGTTGGTAGAGGCCGGCGGTGCTGCCGCCATCTCTTTGTGATGCGCAGATGGTACGGGCATTGTACCCCCGCCGCTCCTCTAGACACAACTTTCTAAGTTCCATTGCATTCTTGTGTGTAGAGGAATCTCTTGGCCTGGACTCCTGTAGGGTGAAGCTGATCCACTAATGGTATTTTGTTTTCACCAGTTGCTGAACTGGAAGTTCCCTCATAAGGTAAGGTGGCACTGGGTTTGTAAGGGGCTTTAAAATGCCACATGTAAAATTAGACTGCCAATTCAGCGAATTGTATCCATTGCTAAACTGGGATCTACTTCTGTGTGTCCTCTCTCAATAGCCGGATTCAGAATTAGCCGCTTCAACTACGGTACTTAAACTGCAGAGTCAAATTTAGAATAGACAGAGGAGGGTCGGCAGGAAAACAAAGATTCTTTTTTTGTGAGCTGTAGTGGGGGAGAGCAGAAAAACTCAAGTCCCTTAGAAAACGGAGGCCGCAGAGCGAGCGGTGATGAACATAAAAGCTATTGAGTGGTGTGCAGGCCTCGGGGTCCGCTCTGCTCCTCGCCCCTCTTATTACTAGTATTTCACATTATCGCGCACGCTGTCCTTACTGTAGTGCTGTGCTCTCTCCGTGCGGATTGCTGCTTTCTTGGGGCTGCTGAACTTTCTGGGTTTTGAGGTGGAAGTTTCTCCGATGACAGAGACTGAACACTTTTCTTCACATTTGTTAAGATCTCGATTAATAAAAGTCAGAAGGTTGCGACCTAGCGTCAGGGACATCTGCAGCAATTCTCGGCTCGGTAGGAAACCCTCTTAGGATCAGATTAGCACAAAGAACTTTACATTTGTAGGTATGTCGTATTCCCTGTGTGCCACCACCGACTGCTGACTTTAATGCGTCTTCCAAGGAAATAGTCCGCCTGTGCCGCGTCATTAACTCTTCCGCAACCTCCTGGCACAAGGCACGGAACATGTTAACAAATATTGCAAATGAAGTGACGGGGTCAATAGCTTCTTAACACCGCCGTGGTCCTTTCACTTGCAGGAAAGTGCCGTTTATTTTTTTTCTGCAGCCAAGGAATATTCTAATCTCCTCGGAAATCTCTCGAGGAGGACAGATGTGCCCTCGGCTGCTCAGGGAGATCTGTCAGAAACAAATTCCCTCTGCTCTGTTGTGCAGGGAGCCGCTGCCAGCAAAGAAGGGGTTAACTAGTGTGCGCCAGAGCAAGCCATTATTAGGCATCTTATTGAGGTGGCAGGAATGCCCTAGCCGTATAGATGGCTGTGGATCAGGGGCTCATGCCTCTACACCACTCCACGGCTCTCTGCTTGCTTTTCCACGATATTTGGCTTCAAGCAGCGTAAAAACGAAATCTATGTGTAAATCAGAAAAATACAAAAACGTCTTCCACGTTTATCTGTAGATTGTCAGACATAAAATTCAGCTGATAAATCTAGACAAAGATAAATTCTGCAAATTGAATAAAAAATGTGCCTCTGATTTTGCAATTATTTTTCATTATGTCTAATAGTACAAATATATAACTACAATAGTAAATATTCTAGCTATAACGTCTGTAGGATATGCTACAAATGTGTAATAGGATGATACAGAACTGTAGATATTTTATATAGAATGAAATTAACTGGCAGTTTTTTATAAGTGAGTGAATTGTACTTTCCTAATATCGGAGAATTCTAATTTTTGACATCTATAAATTATAATTATCTCCATAGTTTGTAATTGTAACATTAGTGTCTGTATATACCGTAATGGAGCTATATGTATCTCTGAATAATCCCCGTTCTGTACAAACTTACTGTAGGACGGGTGCAGAGACGGATCAAATGCACAGAAAGAGTTACTGCCTATAAATTAAAGGGCAGAATTGAGATAATGATATTTCTTCACTACAAATGTCTCCTAAAGACACAAATCTGAATAAACCGATGAAAACAGCTACTGTACATAAAATTTCTGAAGGAGACATTAAGAGATGGAAAAAAAGCATCATGCCTGCCAGGGAGGCATAAAGGAGGCAATATAGAAGCAAAAGATGTGTCGACACAAGGAGCAGAGAAGGAGTCTATAACGAAATGGAACTGCAAACAGAGGAATGAGAGAAGGGAAGGGATCATGGAGCTATAGGGTGGAAAACAGGAACGATACAGACAAAGTCAGTGAGCAGAAAGGATAAAATAAAGAAGCAAAAAATAGTTATAGAAAGACACAATAGAGAAAATATGCAGTATTAGAATGGAGCAGATAAAAGAACAGTGGAGAAAATTAAAATAGAGCAGGTTGGATGAAGAAGCGATGAAGCAAAAATAAGACTATGCAGGTGAGACGTTTCTAGGAAGAAGAGATGGAAAAACTATGAACACAAGAATCAATTGTTATAGGAAGGAATAATGGTGATGTAAATATTACGATGGAGCACACGAAGGAATCATGGAGAAAATGGCATTAGGACGATGGAATAGATGAAGGAGCAGAGATGGTATAGGCAGAAGAGATGGAGAGAAAAATAACAATCAGCAAATCTTTCCCGAATGTAAACGTGCCAGTGATACCCATGCGGACAAGTAAAATGCTCATTTGTTGGGTGATCGAATCGTTTATTCTGGCAGAAATCTTCGTTATCCGCAGCAAATCACCCTGTGAAACTTGCTGTGAATAGGGGATACCATGAATCGTGCTAATGATTGCCGTGTTCCCACCTCAGATGGACAAGTCACTGTATCGGGAGCTACTGACATTACTGCCGGGATCAGAGGGTTCATTAATACGTTATATCTCCATATAGCACTATGTTATCGATAACCTGGCACCGGATTACGCTGGGTAATGTGCTGCCCATAACAATTATTTTTATGCTGGCATAACGACCATCGGCACGTTTACGCCGTCTGATTTTCAGGAACGCTTGTTTACCGATTGTCGGCTACTCTAAATTTGTCAGCCAGTGTAATCAGGCCAGTAAATAAGCACCAGCCGACTTTTATTCAGGCTATCGCCACTCGTTAACGGGACGTTAATGAGGTGCGTAAAAAAGCAGAGCTGGCTATAGGAAGGAGCGATGGAGAGAAAAATAGGGCGATGGAGCAGATGGAAAAAGACAAGATGGTTAAAGGAAGGAACAGTATAGAAACCACAATAAAATGATGGGACAAGATGATTATAAGGAATGATGAGAAAAAAATAGGATGACGTGTTAAAGAAACAGTAGAGATGTTATAGGAAGGAGTGATTCAGGAAAAAATACCACAATGGAGCCAATGAATAGGTAGGGAGAGTTCTACAAGAAACTTACAAGGAGGAAAAAAATAGGACAACGGAGTGGACTAACAGTAAGGTAGTGATACTAAGTGGCATTAGAGAAGAGAGTGAGATACATGAAGGAGCAGAGATCATTCTAGGAAAGTAATGGCGACAGAGATGAATAGGATAATTCAGCAGACGAAAACATGGGAGTAGGAAGTAGCAGAAGAGAGTAAAATAAGGCGATGGAACAGACGAATGAACAGGAATGGTTAAAAATCAAACACCCGCGGAAATATAAGCCGATAACTGCTGTTCGGGGTTCTTTCTGCCTTGGCATAAAGAGGGCACATAAAGAGGGCAGTCACTCTTTAAAAGAATGCAATAGAGAAAGAAACGAGACGCTGGTACTGATACAAGATACAAAACTTCACTCTTGGGGAGGAGAACGATACCAATAAATAATGTGGTGCAGAAATGAGCAAAAGACAGGGATGAGCTGACGGAACAGATCGTTTAGAAGAGGATGGAATCATGGAGCAAATAAGAAAGCAGGATGAAGATATAGAGAAATGGGCAAGCTGATTACACAGATAGCGGTGGAGAATGATTAACGAACGGAGAGGAGCTGAGAAGGATGAATAGAAATGTCACTGTTCAGCAGCAACTTAAAGGAGGATGTTTAAGAAGGATGGGATGTTTAAGCTGGTGAAAAAACAATGATGGAAGAAAGAAATTTAGAGAAAAAGGCAAGACGCTACATAAATGAAGGAAGGAAATTTGGGAAAGGAAGGAGAAGGGTGAGGAAACTTGGGAGCATGGAGGAAGGAGAAGGATGAGGAAACTTGGGAGCATAGAGGAATGAGAAGGATGTGGAAATTTGGGAAAGGAAGGAGAAGGATGAGGAAACTTAGGAGCATAGAGGAAGGAGAAGGATGAGGAAACTTGGGAGCATAGAGGAAGGAGAAGGATGAGAAAACTTGGGAGCCCAGAGGAATGAGAAGGATGTGGAAATTTGGATAAGGAAGGAGAAGGATGAGGAAACTTGGGAGCATAGAGGAAGGAGAAGGATGAGGAAACTTGGGAGCATAGAGGAAGGAGAAGGATGAGAAAACTTGGGAGCCCAGAGGAATGAGAAGGATGAGGAGATTTGGGAGCCTAGAGGAAGGAGAAGGATGAGGAAACTTGGGAGGCCAGAGGAAGGAGAAGGATGAGGAAACGTGGGAGCCCAGATGAAGGAAAAGGATAAGGAAACTTGGGAGCATAGAGGAAGGAGAAGGATGAGGAAACTTGGGAGCCTAGAGGAAGGAGAAGGATGAGGAAACTTGGGAGCCCAGAGGAAGAGAAGGATGAGGAAACTTGGGAGCCTAGAGGAAGGAAAAGGATAAGGAAACTTGGGAGCTTAGAGGAAGGAGAAGGATGAGGAAACTTGGGAGCCTAGAGGAAGGAGAAGGATGAGGAAACTTGGGAGCCTAGAGGAAGGAGAAGGATGAGGAAACTTGGGAGCCCAGAGGAAGAGAAGGATGAGGAAACTTGGGAGCCTAGAGGAAGGAAAAGGATAAGGAAACTTGGGAGCTTAGAGGAAGGAGAAGGATGAGGAAACTTGGGAGCCTAGATGGAGGAAAAAGATAAGGAAACTTGGGAGCCTAGAGGAAGGAGAAGGATGAGGAAACTTGGGAGTCCAGAGGAAGGGAAATGATGAAGGAACTTGGGAGCCTAGATGAAGGAGAAGGAGTATTATGATTTATTATTATAGCGCCATTTATTCCATGGCGCTTTACATGTGAAAAGGGGTATACATAATAAAACTGAGTACAGTAATCGAGGATGAGAAAACTTGGAAGCCCAGAAGAAGGAGAAGAATGAGGAAACATGAGAACCTAGAAGAAGGATGAGGAAATATGTTAGCTCAGAGGAAGGAGAGCGGTGAGGAAACATGGGGGCCCAGAGGAAGGATAAGAGGTTTGTCCAAAATTAATTTGCGCTGTAAAAAACTGAGATGATGGACAGTTGGAACTTGTCAGATGAATAGGTTGGGAAAAATAAACTTTGACGTGCAACTCATTTATAGGGGTAGAACGGGCGAGGTTTTTAGATGTTATTGTGACCAATTAGTATCTGCCAGTGATAAGGTGGCTGTGTCCAGGCGTTCTGTAGGCCGTGGTCATTATACCATGCAGATCACCCAGCGATCGTCTTTCAGATCCCATTTTGGAGCTGCACTGCTTGTCTCATTGTGTGTTATTAGCCGTGTGCGGTGCCGGTGGCTGCTCATCTGAAGCATTTACGGCTCTTGTAGAAGTTTATTACACGTTACTGGAAGCATGTTATAATACAAAAACAAGGATCGCCAGCAATGTTCTGCCCCGAGGCCACGACTGCTGCCTTGTCTATTAGGCCTTGTTAATAAAAGCTGCGGTTGTCTTTCCTCCACGTATTGTCATTTATTCCAGCTGCTGAGAGCAGAACGCTTCACTCCTTCCCTCATTGTGTGCGAGAAGAGGTGGAATCTTCTACTTTGTGTATCACAAATCTAGGATAAACGTGTAATCAGTCGCTGCTTTTCGATGTGGGATTTAACCCTGTTTCCTCTTGTTCCCCCGTTGCATTTTGTTTTTATTTTGTGGCGTTTTACAGGAACGGCAAAATGTATCAGATTTCTAAAATCTCACACACAAGATGTCCTTTTGACATGTTCACTTTATGGCTGCGGTCACCTGCTCCATTCTTGCTGCATTTTTTAATGCACATTACAAGCTGCTTTTTACATAAACATGAAATGCTGTAAGATTTGGGAAGTTTCATGCACTCAGTTTTTTTTCCTGACTGAATTTGAAACCAGCTTTATTAAAATCTACAGCCGGTCAATTCATTCAGTGTTTTTGCAGCGTTTTTTACTCATAGAAAGCAATGAAAAAGTAAAAAATACAATGTTTTTTGCAGCATTTTCAAAATCTTTTATTGACTAAAACTAACTTTATTAAACTTTATACTATATATACACAAAACACACGTAATCCGCACCCAAAAAATTGTGATTTTTATGCAGAGCTTTTGCTGCCAAGAGAACAGATTTTGGCTGCACAAAAAATGCAACAAAAACTATACCACGTGTAAGAAGTTGTCAGCCCCGCCCCCGGTGATGACATCACTGATATGAGACCACACCCCGTATACTCCAGCCTCGCCCCGGTGATGACATCACTGATGAGACCACACCCCTTATACTCCAGCCCCACCCCCAGTGATGGCATCACTGATATGAGACCACACCCCTTATACTCCAGCCTCGCCCCGGTGATGACATCACTGATGAGACCACACCCCTTATACTCCAGCCCCGCCCCCAGTGATGGCATCACTGATATGAGACCACACCCCTTATACTCCAGCCTCGCCCCGGTGATGACATCACTGATGAGACCACACCCCTCATACTCCAGCCCCGCCCCGGTGATGACATCACTGAGACCACACCCTTATACTCCAGCCCCGCCCCCCGTGATGGCATCACTGATATGAGACCACACCCCTTATACTCCAGCCTCGCCCCGGTGATGACATCACTGATGAGCCCCACCCCTTATACTCCAGCCCCGCCCCCGGTGATGAAATCAGTGATATGAGACCACACCCCCTCATACTCCAGCTCCGCCCCCGGTGATGACATAACTGATGAGACCACACCCCTCATAATCCAGCCCCGCCCCCGGTGATGACATCACTTATGAGACCACACCACTCATACTCCAGCCCCGCCCCTGTGATGACATCACTGATATAATAAGACCACACCCCTCATACTTCAGCCCTGCCCCGGTGATGACATCACTGATATGAGACCACACCCCTCATAATCCAGCCCCGCTCCCGGTGATGACATCACTTATGAGACCACACCACTCATACTCCAGCCCCGGTGATGACATCACTGATATAATGATGAGACCACACCCCTCATACTTCAGCCCCACCCCGTGATGACGTCACTGATATAATGTCCGGCTACTCTACCTCTGCTCAGATAGCACTGGATGTAATCACAGCTCTTTCTCGTTACTTGATGTCTGGTTTTTCTAACCAGCTCCAACATACAATTCAAGGATAACGCCATCAAAGATGTTACTAGAACTGCTGCTCCGTTTCCAAGGTCTTTTGTCAAGGACCCCTCGGCATGGAGGAGCGGAGAAGGGGCTTGCATTAATAATAGTTTTTTGTACTCGGGTTATTGGAGCCGACAGTTTTCTTGCTTGTGAGCACAGTGATTTGTTGCTGGTCTCATTGTGGACGGAGCCTCCAGCCAGAGGTCGGCTTTAGGCCGCTCCGGTGACCGTATGGAACAATGGCCCAGATGCGAGCGGCTGCTCGTCCCCCGCATGCGTGATTCTGCTCTGTAATGTGCCCAGAGTAGTGATTGCTGGGATTTGTAATCTTCTTACGCCGACCATCAGCCGTACGCACTGGCACACTGGTTATGAGAGAGACAGAATCTAAAAATAAAATCCAGAAAATCACATTGAATGATTGTTGTTACATGATTAATTTGCATTTTATTGCATGAAATAAGGATTCAATACAATAGAAAAACAGATCTTAATATTTGGTCCAGAAACCTTTTGTTTGCAGTTACAGAGGTCAGATGATTACTGTAGTTGTTGACCAGGTTTGCGCACACTGCAGCAGGGATATTGGCCCCCTCCTCCATACAGATCTTCTCCAGATTTTTCAGGTTTTGGGGCTGTTGCTGGGCAACATTGCGTTTCGGATCCCTTCAAAGATTTTCGAGTGGACCTTGAAATTCATCTTACAGGGCCACTCCTTAGTTGCTGTGGCTGTTGTTTCGGGTCATTGTCATGCTGGAAGACCCAGCCACGACCCATGTTCAATGCACTTACTGAGGGAAGGAGATTGTTGGCCAAAGTCCCATGATTGTTGGCCAAAGTCCCATGATACATGATCCCATCCATCCTCCCTTAAATACGGTGCAGTCGTCCTGCCCTCTTTACAGAAAAGCACCCTCAAAGTATGATGTTTTCCCCCCCATGTTTCCCAGTTGGAACAGTGTTCTTGGGGTGTTACTTATTCTTCCTCCAAACACTGCACGTGGCGTTGATACTAGAAAGCTCTATTTTGGTCTCATCTGACCACATGACCTTCTCTCATTTGTTATCTGGATCATCCAGATGGTCATTGGCGAACCTGTAACGGACCTGGACATGTGGTGGCAGGGGAACCTTGCGTTCCCTGCAGGATTTTAATCCGTGATAGTGTATTGTGTTACTAACGGTGATGTTTGAGACTGTGGTCCCAGCTTTCTTCAGGTCATTGACCAGGTCCTCCAGTGTCGTTCTATGCTGATTCCTGACCTTTCTCAGAATCATCCTTACTCCACGAGGCGACATCTTGCATGGAGCCCCAGACCGAGGAAGATTGACAGTCATCTTGTGTTTCTTCCATTTTCTAAAATATGTAGAATTGAGAGTCCTCATTGGTTGATACCTTTTAATGGCTAACTGAAAAAATGGTAACAAATTGCAGCTTTCCGGACTACTCCGGTCCCTTCATCAGGCATAGACTAATAGAAATTGTGAAGAATCACATATTTATGCACAACATATCACAGAAAAATGCCATAGATACGACAGGTGACGTGAAGCAGAACTACCATTATGTGAGTGATAAACAGTTATGTCCATAAATATTGGAACAGTTCATAGATAAGGAATGTTTTATTGTCCTCTGATTGGGGTCTGGTTTTATGTTATGATGCCTACAAGTCATGTATAGCCAAGCCATCAGATACAATCGTATATGTTCCAACCCCATGGATAGGGATGAACACCTTGTTCGCCTCAGAAAGACCTTTTTGAATCAGGGCTACCATCCAAGAACAATTCAAAACTAAATTACAAGAGCCACCAGAATATCAAGGAATCACCTGCTACATTACAAAGCCAAAGAAGAAAATAACCGGGTGCCTCTAGTAGTCACCTACAATCCAAATCTGGAGGCGCTAAGGGGAGCTGCACGAAAATTACAACCTTTACTACAAAAAGATGCCCGCTTACAATCCATTTTTACAGACCCCCCCACTACTGTGTTTTAGGCAGCCCCCAAATCTAAGAAGCATCATTGTCAGAAGCTCCCTGTCCTCTCCAACAGCTGCAGGAACCTTTCCTTGCAACCCTAAAAAATGTAAAACCTGTCCATTTATAATGACCACGGACAAGATAAAGATCCCCAATTCACATCAGGACTACAAGATACCAGGTACCTTCAGCTGCATCACTTCTAATGTGGTGTACCTAATTATTTGTACTAAATGTCCAACTGGGGGTCTGTATGTGGTCGAGACAGGGCAGAAACTGAGAACAAGGATGAACTCTTATTGCCACACAATAAGAGAAAAAAAGAATGGATGTACCTGTGGCCAAACATTTCTGTCTCCCTGATCATATCATTATGGACATGAAATTACTTGTATTAAAAGGCAACTTCAATCTCAGAGAGACAGAAGAGTCTGGGAATATAAGCTGATGATGACCTTTGACACCTTTGCAGTAATTAATGTGTCGCATAGATTTATGTCTTTTTACATCAATTAAAGGGAACCTGTCACCCCCAAAATCGAAGGTGCACTAAGCCCACCGGCATCAGGGGCTTATCTACAGCATTCTGTAATGCATTCTGTAAATAAGCCCCCGTTGTATCCTGAAAGATGAGAAAAAGAGGTTAGATTATACTCACCCAGGGGCGGTCCCGCTGCGGTCCGATCCGATGGGCGTTGCGGTCCTGTCCGGCGCCTCCCATCTTCTTACCATGACGTCCTCTTCTTGTCTTCACGCTGCGGCTCCGGTGCAGGCGTACTTTATCTCCCTGTTGAGGGCAGAGCAAAGTACTGCAGTGCTGGGCCTCTCTGACCTTTCTCGGCGCCCGCGCACTGCAGTACTTTGCTCTGCCCTCAACAGGACAGATCAGTACGCCTGCGCCGGAGCCGCGTCAGGAAGCAAAGAAGAGGACGTCATCGTAAGAAGATGGGAGGCCCCGGACCGCGACGCCCATTGGACAAGAACCAGGACCACCCCTGGGTGAGTATAATCTAACCTGTTTTTCTCATCTTTCAGGATAAATCGAGGGCTTATCTCCAGCATTACAGAATGCTGGAGATAAGCCCCTGATGCAGGTGGGGTTAGCTCACCTTCGATTTTGGGGGTGACAGGTTCCCTTTAACCCCTTCATGACCTTGGGATTTTCCGTGTTCGTTTTTCGCTCCCCTCCTTCCCAGAGCCATAACTTTTTTATTTTTCCGTCAATATAGCCATGTGAGGGCTTAGTTTTTGCGGGACGAGTTGTACTTTTGAACGACATAATTGGTTTTAGCATGTCGTGTACTAGAAAATGGGGAAAAAAATTCCAAGTGCGGTGAAATTGCAAAAAAAGTGCAGTCCCACACTTGTTTTTTGTTTGGCTTTTTTGCTAAGTTCACTAAATTCTAAAACTGACCTGCCACTATGATTCTCCAGGTCATTACGAGTTCATAGTCACCAAACATGTCTAGGTTCTTTATTTAAGTGGTAAAGAAAAATGCCAAAATTTGTTTTAAAAAAAAAAAAATTGCGCCATTTTCCGTTACCCGTAGCGTCTCCATTTTTCGTGATCTTCAGTCGGGTGAGGGCTTATTTTTTGCGCGCTGATCAGATGTTTTTAATGATACCATTGCCGTTCTTTTGATCGCACGTTATTGCATTTTGGCACACTGGCGTTTTAAACGTCCGAGTGCAATGCGATAAAAAAATCGCATTGCACTCGGACCAATGTTAACATATGGGGCAGCTCCCAGCAGCCGACTTTTTGTCGGCCATTTTCTTCGGTCATAGACACCTAACATGACTAGGTTCTTTTTTATCTAAGTGGTGAAAAAAAAATCCAAACTTTGCTAAAAAAAAAAAAATAAAAAAATAAAAAATCGCCATTTTCCGATACCCGTAGCGTCTCCATTTTTCATGATCTGGGGTCGGTTGAGGGCTTATTTTTTGCGTGCCGAGCTGGCGTTTTTAATGATACCATTTCAGTGCAGATACGTTCTTTTGATCGCCCGTTATTGCATTTTAATGCATTTTTGCGGCGACCAAAAAAACGTAATTCTGGCGTTTCAATTTTTTTTTCTCGCTACGCTGTTTAGCGATCAGGTTAATGCTTTTTTTTTATTGATAGATCGGGCGATTCTGAACGCGGCGATACCAAATATGTGTAGGTTTGATTTTTTTTAATTTTTTTTATTGATTTATTTTGAATGGGGCGAAAGGGGGGTGATTTAAACTTTTATATTTTTTTATTTTTTTCTCATTTTTATTTTTTTTTACTTTTTTTTTTTTACTTTTGCCATGCTTCAATAGTCTCCATGGGAGGCTAGAAGCTGGCACAACGCAATCGGCTCTGCTATATAGCAGCGATCATCAGATCGCTGCTATGCAGCAGAAATGCAGGTGTGCTGTGAGCGCCGACCACAGGGGGGCGCTCACAGTAAACCGGTGATCAGTAACCATAGAGGTCTCAAGGACCTCTATGGTTACTATTTAGAAGCATCGCTGACCCCCGATCATGTGACGGGGGTCAGCAATGCGCTCATTTCCGGCTGCCCGGCCAGAAGCGTCGGTTAAATGCCGCTGTCTGCGTTTGACAGTGGCATTTAACTAGTTAATAGCGGCGGGTGAATCCCTGACATGTCCCGGCTTTGATGCGGGCTCACCGCTGGAGCCCTGCATCAAAGCGGGGGTTCTGACCTCGGACGTACTATCCTGTCCGAGGTCAGAAAGGGGTTAAAGAATTTGCTCCTCAGACCGTGTGGGGGCATCATAAGGCTACTTTCACACTAGCGTTAACTGCAATCCGTCACAATGCGTCGTTTTGCAGAAAAAACGCATCCTGCAAAAGTGCTTGCAGGATGCGTTTTTTCTCCATTGACTAACATCAGCGACGCATTGCGACGGATTGCCACACGTCGCAACCGTCGTGAGACGGTTGCGCCGTGTTGTGGCGGTCCGCCGGGAGCAAAAAACGTTACATGTAATGTTTTTTGCTCCCGACGGTCCGCTTTTTCCGACCGCGCATGCGCGGCCGGAACTCCGCCCCCACCTCCCCGCACTTCCCCGCACCTCACAATGGGGCAGCGGATGCGCTGGAAAAATGCATCCGCTGCCCCCGTTGTGCGGCGGAGACAACGCTAGCGTCAGTGACCTCGGCCCGACATACTGCGATTGGCCGAGCCCGACGCTAGTGTGAAAGTAGCCTAACACAGAACCAGACCTCAATCAGAGGACAATAAAACATTCACACAGCTTATCTATGGCCTGTTCCAATATTTATGGACATGACTGTTTATCACTCACATAATGGTAGTTCTGCTCCATGTCACCTGTCGTATCTACAGCATTTTTCTGTGCTGTGTATAAATGTGATTCTTCAGAATTTCTATTAGTTTTCGCCTGATGAAGGGACCAGAGTAGTCTCGAAAGCTTGCAATTTGTTACCATCTTTTCAGTTAGCCATTAAAAGGTATCAACCACTGAGGATTCTCAATTCTAAATATTTTTCCATCCACTGGCTAACACGGTACCAAGATGTACATCTTTCCTGTTCCATTTTCTAATAATTCTGCCAACAGTTGGTGCCTTCTCACCAAGCTTAGTGCCTGTTGTCCTGTAGCCCATCCCAGCCTTGTGCAGGTCCTTAGACGGCCCTTTGGTCTTGGCCATGGTGGAGAGGTTGGCGTGTGATTAAGGCTATGTCTCCACGTTCAGGATGGCCGGCGGTATCCCCGCCCCCTTTCTGGGACGCGATCATGCCGGATGTGTTAACTCTTCACATCCGGGATGATCGCTCTGTCCCATAGGGCCCTGTGATATGCCTTGCGGGGACGCTGCGTCCCCGCAAGGTGTACGGGCATGCTGCGATCTGAAAAGACGCGCAGCATGTCCGGAGTCGCAGGGCCGCCGCGTGCGGGTTTCCACGCATAGTGGAGACGGGATTTCATAAAATCCCCTCCACTATGCTGGAACATCTGGACGCTGCTTGTTTGACGCTGCAGCTCTGCGCAGCGTCAAACAAGCAGCGTTTCCTGACCGTGGAAACATACCCTAAGTGTGTGGACAGGTGTCTTTTATACAGGTAATGAGAGCAGAGTAGGAGACTTCTTAAAGGAACACTAACAGGTCTGTGAGAGCCAGAATTCTCCTGGTTGGTTGGTGATCAAATACTTATTTCATGCAATAAAATGCAATTTAGTTATGTAATAATCCTACAATGTGATTTTCTGGATTTTATTCTTAGATTCTGTCTGTCACAGGTGAAGTGTACGGTAACAATTACAGACCTCTCCATTCTTTGCAGGTGGGAAAACTTTTACAAATTGGCAGAGTATCCAATAGTTATTGTCCCCACTGTAGATGACCTTCTCCCCAAGGCCTTGTGAGTTGCTGCACATCGATGTTCTGCGAGCAGCAGGCAAGTCACTGATTCCACTGGTAAATATCCGTACACATGGTTCACCCTCTCATGGGTGACAACTGTTGGTAATTTGGGCTACATCTGTGAAACTGGTTCTAGGGGGTCCCTTATCTTTTAGGGGAATTTTACAGACCGCCCTGTCTCTAGGTCCTAGGATCTTATCATTTTAACCCCTTTGAGACCTTGCCCTTTTTCGTTTTTGCATTTCAGTTTGTCACTCCCCTCCTTCCCAGAGCCATAACTTTTTTATTTTTCCGTCAATATGGCCAAGTGAGGGCTTGTTTTTTGTGGGACAAGTTGTACTTTCGAACGACACCATTGGTTTTACCATATCATGTACTCAAAAATGGGGAACAAAATTCCAAGTGCAGTGAAATTGCACAAAGTTTTTCGTTTTTAACATGTTCACCAAATGCTAAAACTGAGCTGCCATTATGATTCTCCAGGTCATTACGAGTTCATAGTCACCAAACATGTCTAGGTTCTTTATTTAAGTGGTAAAGAAAAATGCCAAAATTTGTTTAAAAAAAAAAAATATTGCGCCATTTTCCGTTACCCGTAGCGTCTCCATTTTTCGTGATTTTCAGTCGGGTGAGGGCTTATTTTTTGCGCGCTGATCAGATGTTTTTAATGATACCATTACCGTTCTTTTGATCGCACGTTATTGCATTTTGGACGGCGTCACACTGGCGTTTTAAACGTCCGAGTGCAATGCGATAAAAAATCGCATTTCACTCGGACCAATGTTAACATATGGGGCAGCTCCCAGCAGCCGACTTTTTGTCGGCCGTTTTCTTCGGTCCGAGACAATCGCAGCATGCTGCGATTGTCTCGGACCGAGGAATACTCTGGGTTCACTCGCACCCATATAAGCCTATGGGTGCGAGTGAGACAGCGCACACCACTCGGATATCATCCGAGTGATGTGCGTTATAAGCAGACCCCAGCAATGGAGGAGATGGAGAAATTCTTTTCTCCGATCCTCCCTGTGCGAGAGAATCGGAGCACAGACGCATGACACTCGGCTCCTGCTCTGCTGCGAGCAGGAACCGAGGGTCATTAGCATATCGCATCCGATGCTCTCTCATCGGATGCAATACGCTAGTGTGACGCCGGCCTTTAATGCAATGTTGCAATGACCAAAAAAAGGTTATTCTGGCCTTTTAACTCTTTTTTTCTCGCTACGCCGTTTAGCGATCAGGTTACGGTAATCCTTTTTTTTATTGATAGATCGGGCGATTCTGAACGCGGCGATACCAAATATGTGTAGGTTTGATTTCTTTTTATTGTTTTATTTTGAATGGGGCGAAAGGGGGGTGATTTTAGCTTTTATATATTTTTTTAAATATTTTTAAAAACTTTTTTTTTTCCTCTTGGCATGATTCAATAGACTCCATGGGAGACTAGAAACTGCCACAACCCGATTAGCTCTCCTACATAGAGGAGATGATCAGATCACCTGTATGTAGCAGAATACCTCACTTGCTATAAGTGCCGACCACAGGGTGGCGCTCACTGCAAACCGGAAGTGACAACCATAGCGGACTCCAGGAGACCTCTGGTTGTCATTCCAACCCATCGGTGGCCCGCGATCACGTGATGGAGGTCACCGATGGGCCGATGGCCAGAAGCGTGCGTTAAATGCCGCCGTCAGTTTGACAGCTGCATGTAACATGTTAATAGCCACGGGTGGATCACGATTCAACCCGCAGCTGTTCGGGGCACATGTCAGCTGTTCAAAACAGCTCACGTACTGGAAAAGATGTGGGGTCAGTGCCAGAAGCCACATCAAAGGGAGAGAAGGGACCTGCGCCGTATTAGTATGACACAGGTTCCAAAGGGGTTAAGGGAGTGATGTCCATGGGGGCATATGCCTTAAGGGGGCTGTCCACGGGGGTGTACACCTGGGAAGGGCGCTGTCTGCAGAAGAGTAATGTATAGGTGAATGACGCTGCCTGTGCTTTGTACCAGCTGGCACTGTCCCGATTCTTCGGACTTCTCAGTTTTGATGCTGCTCAGTTATCAGAATATTCTGATCTGTGTTTCCCTTCAAATGCCGATTTACAAATAATCTAGAAAAAATATAAAAAAACCCTTCCAGATGCTTTTCGTGGAGCTGGACTCTAAGCTTCCCAATATATCAGCCTGTGATCCAACAGCTTGGTGTGCGCCCCTGTGAGGCTTCTGTCAGGCAGAGACAGGTACCAGCCCTGATAAAAAGCAGAGAAGTATTTCCAGATTGGCGCTGGCTGAGAGGACTCACATTCTTCTCAGTCCTATTATCAAAAGTAGCGTTCACTCCACTGATCAGCGGCCGGGATAAAGCAGACACAAGGCTGGATTGCTGTACTGCTCTACATGCGAAACCCCATATTCCAGGCTGCACACGGGCAAAATCTACAGCGCTGGATGCTGCTGAACAGTGCACATCTCGTCATTATGTACAGAATGTATGGCCTCTGCACAGTCCTGCCTCATTATATATAGTCATCTCACAGCTCCTATATATGGCCGCTGCACAGTACCAACTCCCATTATATATGGACGCTGCACAATACCAGCTCCCATTATATATAGTCATCTCACAGCTCCTATATATGGCCGCTGCACAGTACCAACTCCCATTATATATGGACGCTGCACAATACCAGCTCCCATTATATATAGTCATCTCACAGCTCCTATATATGGCCGCTGCACAGTACCAACTCCCATTATATATGGACGCTGCACAATACCAGCTCCCATTATATATAGTCATCTCACAGCTCTTATATATGGCCGCTGCACAGTACCAGCTCCCATTATTTGTGGACGCTGCACAATACCAGCTCCCATTATATATAGTCATCTCACAGCTCTTATATATGGCCGCTGCACAGTACCAGCTCCCATTATATATGGACGCTGCACAATACCAGCTCCCATTATATATAGTCATCTCACAGCTCTTATATATGGCCGCTGCACAGTACCAGCTCCCATTATTTATGGACGCTGCACAATACCAGCTCCCATTATATATAGTCATCTCACAGCTCTTATATATGGCCGCTGCACAGTACCAGCTCCCATTATATATAGTCATCTCACAGCTCTTATTATATATGGCCTCTGCACAGTTCTGCCTCATTATATATAGTCATCTCACAGCTCTTATATATGGCCGCTGCACAGTACCAGCTCCCCTTATATATGGATGCTGCACAATACCAGCTCCCATTATATATAGTCATCTCACAGCTCTTATTATATATGGCCTCTGCACAGTCCTGCCTCCTTATATATACACCATGTGCAGAATTATTCGGCAAGTTGTATTTTGATCACACGATACTTTTTATACATGTTGTCCTACTCCAAGCTGTTGAGGCTTGAGAGCCAACTACCAATTAAGTAAATCAGGTGATGTGCATCTCTGTAATGAGGAGCGGTGTTGTCTAATGACACAAAACCCTATATAAGGTGTGCTTAATTATTAGGCAACTTCC
Organism: Ranitomeya variabilis; assembly: GCF_051348905.1. Classification (NCBI taxonomy): domain Eukaryota; kingdom Metazoa; phylum Chordata; class Amphibia; order Anura; family Dendrobatidae; genus Ranitomeya; species Ranitomeya variabilis. The sequence goes on from NC_135233.1 coordinate 417,017,046, forward strand.
TTTCCTTTGGCAAAATGGGTCAGAAGAGAGATTTGACGGACTCTGAAAAGTTCAAAATTGTGAGATGTCTTGCAGAGGGATGCAGCAGTCCTGAAATTGCGAAACTGTACAGTGTCTATGTATAATGAGAGGCGGTACTGTGCATAATGATGCGGTACTGTACAGTGTCCATCTATAATGAGGCAGTACTGTGCAGTGTCCATCTATAATGAGAGGCGGTACTGTGCATAATGAGGCCGCCTCATTATATATAGACACTGTACAGTATCGCCTCTCATTATGCACAGTACCGCCTCTCATCTATATATATAATTGTCTAAGGGTTTTTCCGTCTGTCTGTCTGTCTGTCTGTCTGTCTGTCTGTCTGTCTTTCTGTCTGTCTGTCTGTCTTTCTGTCTGTCTGTCTGTCTGTCTGTCTGTCTGTCTGTCTGTCCTGGAAATCATACCTTATATGGAGTGGTCGGCGGTTTGTAGACCATACCTTATATGGAGTGGTCGGCGGTTTGTAGACCATACCTTATATGGAGTGGTCGGCGGTTTGTAGACCATACCTTATATGGAGTGGTCGGCGGTTTGTAGACCATACCTTATATGGAGTGGTCGGCGGTTTGTAGACCATACCTTATATGGAGTGGTCGGCGGTTTGTAGACCATACCTTATATGGAGTGGTCGACGGTTTGTAGGCCATCTATCCCACGTCTCTGATTGGTCGAGGCCGCCAGGCCTCGACCAATCAGCGACGGGCACAGCATGGCGACGATGATGTCATAATGGAAATCCCGCGTCTCTGATTGGTCGAGGCCGCCAGGCCTCGACCAATCAGCAATGGGCACAGTATCGACGTAGATGTCATAATGGTTGCCATGGCGACGATGATGTCATAAAGGTTGCCGACCAATCAGCGACGGGCACAGTCTGCTGCGAATTCTGGAATCATCATTGTCCATATACTACAGGGACATGCATATTCTAGAATACCCGATGCGTTAGAATCGGGCCACAGTCTAGTTATGTATATATATATATATATATATATATATATATATATATATTAGACACTGTACAGTACCGCCTCTCATTATGCACAGTACCGCCTCATTATATATAGACACTGTACAGTACCGCCTCTCATTATGCACAGTACCGCATCTCATTATATATATATATAGACACTGTACAGTACCGCCTCTCATTATGTATAGACACTGTACAGTACCGCCTCTCATTATGCACAGTACCGCCTCTCATTATATATAGACACTGTACAGTACCGCCTCTCAATATATATATATATATATATATATATATATATATATATATATATATAGACACTGTACAGTACCGCCTCTCATTATGCACAGTACCGCCTCATTATATATAGACACTGTACAGTACCGCCTCTCATTATGCACAGTACCGCCTCTCATTATCTATATATATAATTGTCTAAGGGTTTTTCCGTCTGTCTGTCTGTCTGTCTGTCTGTCTGTCTGTCTGTCTGTCCTGGAAATAACTCCATATAAGGTATGGTCTACAAACAGGATACCTTATATGGAGTGGTCGGCGGTTTGTAGACCATACCTTATATGGAGTGGTCGGCGGTTTGTAGACCATACCTTATATGGAGTGGTCGGCGGTTTGTAGACCATACCTTATATGGAGTGGTTGGCGGTTTGTAGACCATACCTTATATGGAGTGGTCGACGGTTTGTCGGGCGGCCTCGACCAATCAGAGATGGGCACAGCATGGCGACGATGATGTCATAATGGTTGCCATGGCGACGATGATGTCATAAAGGTTGCCTCGACCAATCAGCGACGGGCACAGTCTGCCGCGAATCACATACTACGGGGACATGCATATTCTAGAATACCCGATGCGTTAGAATCGGGCCACAATCTAGTATATATATATCTATATATATAATTGTCTAAGGGTTTTTCCGTCTGTCTGTCTGTCTGTCTGTCTGTCTGTCTGTCTGTCTTTCTGTCTGTCTGTCTGTCTGTCTGTCTGTCCTGGAAATCACTCCATATAAGGTATGGTCTACAAACAGGATACCTTATATGGAGTGGTCGGCCGTTTGTAGACCATACCTTATATGGAGTGGTCGGCGATTTGTAGACCATACCTTATATGGAGTGGGCGGTTTGTAGACCATACCTTATATGGAGTGGTCGGCGGTTTGTAGACCATACCTTATATGGAGTGGTCGATGGTTTGTCGGGCGGCCTCGACCAATCAGAGACGGGCACAGCATGGCGACGATGATGTCATAATGGTTGCCATGGCGACGATGATGTCATAAAGGTTGCCTCGACCAATCAGCGACGGGCACAGTCTGCCGCGAATCACATACTACGGGGACATGCATATTCTAGAATACCCGATGCGTTAGAATCGGGCCACAGTCTAGTATATATATATATATATATATAGACACTGTACAGTACCACCTCTCATTATGTATAGACACTGTACAGTACCGCCTCTCATTATGCACCGTACCGCCCCATTATATATAGACACTGTACAGTACCGCCTCTCATTATATATATATATATATATATATAGACACTGTACAGTACCGCCTCTCATTATGCACAGTACCGCCTCATTATATATAGACACTGTACAGTACCGCCTCTCATTATGTATAGACACTGTACAGTACCGCCTCTCATTATGTAGACACTGTACAGTACCGCCTCTCATTATATATAGACACTGTACAGTACCGCCTCTCATTATGCACAGTACCGCCTCTCATTATATATAGACTCTGTACAGTACCGCCTCTCATTATGCACAGTACCACCTCTTATTATATATAGACACTGTACAGTACTGCCTCTCATTATATATAGACACTGTACAGTACCGCCCCTCATTATAGATGGACACTGTACAGTACCGCCCCTCATTATGCACAGTACCGCCCCTCATTATAGATGGACACTGTACAGTACCACCTCTCATTATAGATGGACGTTGTACAGTACCGCCTCTCATTATAGATGGACACTGTACAGTACCGCCCCTCATAGATGGACACTGTACAGTACCGCCCCCCGTTATGCACAGTACCGCCCCTCATTATAGATGGACACTGTACAGTACCGCCTCTCATTATAGATGGACGCTGTACAGTACCGCCGAGATGGACGCTGTACAGTACCGCCTCATTATAGATGGACACTGTACAGTACCGTCCCTCATTATAGATGGACACCACTGTACAGTACCGCCCCTCATTATGCACAGTACCACCCCTCATTATAGATGGACACTGTACAGTACCGCCCCTCATTATAGATGGACACTGTACAGTACTGCCCCTCTTTATGCACAGTACCACCCCTCATTATAGATGGACACTGTACAGTACCGCCCCTCATTATGCACAGTACCACCCCTCATTATAGATGGACACTGTACAGTACCGCCCCTCATTATAGATGGACACTGTACAGTACTGCCCCTCTTTATGCACAGTACCGCCCCTCATTATGCACAGTACCACCCCTCATTATAGATGGACACTGTACAGTACCGCCCCTCATTATAGATGGACACTGTACAGTACTGCCCCTCTTTATGCACAGTACCGCCCCTCATTATAGATGGACACTGTACAGTACCGCCCCTCATTATGCACAGTACCGCCCCTCATTATAGATGGACACTGTACAGTACCGCCCCTCATTATGCACAGTACCGCCCCTCATTGTGCACAGTACCGCCCCTCATTATAGATGGACACTGCACAGTACCGCCCCTCATTATAGATGGACACTGTACAGTACCGCCCCTCATTATGCACAGTACCGCCCCTCATTATAGATGGACGCTGCACAGTACCGCCCCTCATTGTGCACGGTACCGCCCCTCATTGTGCACAGTACCGCCCCTCATTGTGCACAGTACCGCCCCTCATTGTGCACAGTACCGCCCCTCATTGTGCACAGTACCGCCCCTCATTATAGATGGACACTGCACAGTACCGCCCCTCATTGTGCACAGTACCGCCCCTCATTATAGATGGACGCTGTACAGTACCGCCCCTCATTGTGCACAGTACCGCCCCCTCATTGTGCACAGTACCGCCCCTCATTATAGATGGACACTGCACAGTACCGCCCCTCATTGTGCACAGTACCGCCCCTCATTGTGCACAGTACCGCCCCTCATTATATATGGACGCTGTACAGTACCGCCCCTCATTGTGCACAGTACCGCCCCTCATTATAGATGGACACTGTACAGTACCGCCTCTCATTATAGATGGACGCTGTACAGTACCGCCTAGATGGACGCTGTACAGTACCGCCTCTCATTATAGATGGACACCACTGTACAGTACCGCCCCTCATTATGCACAGTACCGGCCCTCATTATAGATGGACACTGTACAGTACTGCCCCTCTTTATGCACAGTACCGCCCCTCATTATAGATGGACACTGTACAGTACCGCCCCTCATTATGCACAGTACCGCCCCTCATTATAGATGGACGCTGTACAGTACCGCCCCTCATTGGGCACAGTACCGCCCCTCATTGGGCACAGTACCGCCCCTCATTGTGCACAGTACCGCCCCTCATTATAGATGGACACTGCACAGTACCGCCCCTCATTATAGATGGACACTGTACAGTACTGCCCCTCTTTATGCGCAGTACCGCCCCTCATTATAGATGGACACTGTACAGTACCGCCCCTCATTATGCACAGTACCGCCCCTCATTGTGCACAGTACCGCCCCTCATTATAGATGGACACTGCACAGTACCGCCCCTCATTGTGCACAGTACCGCCCCTCATTATAGATGGACGCTGTACAGTACCGCCCCTCATTGTGCACAGTACCGCCCCTCATTGTGCACAGTACCGCCCCTCATTGTGCACAGTACCACCCCTCATTATAGATGGACACTGTACAGTACCGCCCCTCATTGTGCACAGTACCGCCCCTCATTATAGATGGACACTGTACAGTACCGCCTCATTATAGATGGACGCTGTACAGTACCGCCCCTCATTATAGATGGACACCACTGTACAGTACCGCCCCTCATTATGCACAGTACCGCCCCTCATTGTGCACAGTACCGCCCCTCATTATAGATGGACACTGTACAGTACCGCCTCTCATTATAGATGGACGCTGTACAGTACCGCCCCTCATTATAGATGGACACCACTGTACAGTACCGCCCCTCATTATGCACAGTACCGCCCCTCATTATAGATGCACGCTGTACAGTACCGCCTCTCATTATAGATGGACGCTGTACAGTACCGCCTAGATGGACGCTGTACAGTACCGCCTCTCATTATAGATGGACACCACTGTACAGTACCGCCCCTCATTATGCACAGTACTGGCCCTCATTATAGATGGACACTGTACAGTACTGCCCCTCTTTATGCACAGTACCGCCCCTCATTATAGATGGACACTGTACAGTACCGCCCCTCATTATGCACAGTACCGCCCCTCATTATAGATGGACGCTGTACAGTACCGCCCCTCATTATGCACAGTACCGCCCCTCATTGGGCACAGTACCGCCCCTCACTGTGCACAGTACCGCCCCTCATTATAGATGGACACTGCACAGTACCGCCCCTCATTATAGATGGACACTGTACAGTACTGCCCCTCTTTATGCGCAGTACCGCCCCTCATTATAGATGGACACTGTACAGTACCGCCCCTCATTATGCACAGTACCGCCCCTCATTATAGATGGACGCTGTACAGTACCGCCCCTCATTGTGCACAGTACCGCCCCTCATTGTGCACAGTACCGCCCCTCATTATAGATGGACACTGCACAGTACCGCCCCTCATTGTGCACAGTACCGCCCCTCATTATAGATGGACGCTGTACAGTACCGCCCCTCATTGTGCACAGTACCGCCCCTCATTGTGCACAGTACCACCCCTCATTATAGATGGACACTGCACAGTACCGCCCCTCATTGTGCGCAGTACCGCCCCTCATTATAGATGGACACTGCACAGTACCGCCCCTCATTATGCACAGTACCGCCCCTCATTGTGCACAGTACCGCCCCTCATTGTGCACAGTACCGCCCCTCATTGTGCACAGTACCACCCCTCATTATATATGGACGCTGTACAGTACCGCCCCTCATTGTGCACAGTACCGCCCCTCATTATAGATGGACACTGTACAGTACCGCCTCATTATAGATGGACGCTGTACAGTAACGCCCCTCATTATAGATGGACACCACTGTACAGTACCGCCCCTCATTATGCACAGTACCGGCCCTCATTATAGATGGACACTGTACAGTACTGCCCCTCTTTATGCACAGTACCGCCCCTTATTATAGATGGACACTGTACAGTACCGCCCCTCATTATGCACAGTACCGCCCCTCATTGGGCACAGTACCGCGCCTCATTGTGCACAGTACCGCCCCTCATTATAGATGGTTGCTGTACAGTACCGCCCCTCATTGTGCACAGTACCGCCCCTCATTGTGCACAGTACCACCCCTCATTATAGATGGACACTGCACAGTACCGCCCCTCATTGTGCGCAGTACCGCCCCTCATTATAGATGGACACTGCACAGTACCGCCCCTCATTATGCACAGTACCGCCCCTCATTGGGCACAGTACCGCGCCTCATTGTGCACAGTACCGCCCCTCATTATAGATGGACACTGTACAGTACCGCCCCTCATTATGCACAGTACCGCCCCTCATAGATGGACGCTGTTGTGAATTAGACTTTTTGGCTCCCTCTTGTGGTCACTAGTGATATGACTCTGGGATTGTCTTTCTTCAGTTTGGCACTCACCTGGGTCGTTAGTCCAGGGGTGTCGCTATATAAACTTCCTGGATCCTTAGTCCAGTGCCTGGCATCGTTGTTATCAGATCCTTCTGTTGCTCCTGTCTGCTGGTCCTGGCTCTTGCAAAATTAAGCTAAGTCCTGCTTCTTTGTTTTTTGAGTTACTTGCTTTGCTTCTATTTTTGTCCAGCTTGTACTAAATGTGATTTCTGACCTTGCTGGAAGCTCTAGGGGGCTGGTGTTCTCCCCCCGGCCGTTAGACGGTTCGGGGGTTCTTGAATATCCAGCGTGGATATTTTAATAGGGTTTTTGCTGACCATATAAGTCATCTTACTATATTCTGCTATTAGCTAGTGGGCCTCTCTTTGCTAAATACCTAGCTCATTCTTATGTTTGTCTTTTCCTCTTACCTCACCGTTATTATTTGTTGGGGGCTTGTATCCAACTTTTGGGGTCTTTTCTCTGGAGGCAAGAAAGGTCTTTCTTTTCCCTTCTAGGGTTAGTTAGTTCTCCGGCTGGCGCGAGACGTCTAGAACCAACGTAGGCACGTTCCCCGGCTACTTCTATTTGTGGTGCTAGGATTAGATATATGGTCAGCCCAGTTACCACTGCCCTATGAGCTGGTTTTTTGTGTTTGCAGACTTGGTATTTATTCCTGAGACCCTCTGCCATTGGGGTCATAACAGTATGCCAGGCCTACATTGAATGTTTAATGCATTGCAGAAGTGGGATAATAAGAAAGGAAATTCTGAGGTTTTTTTTTTTTTTTTTTTCCCCTCTCTTCCTCCCCTTTACCTCTGAGTGGCTTGAGCTTGCTGCAGACATGAATGTCCAGACCTTGATTACAAGTGTGGACCAGCTTGCTGCTCGTGTGCAAAGCATACAAGATTTTGTTACCAGTAGTTCTATGTCTGAACCTAAAATACCTATTCCTGAACTGTTTTCTGGAGACCGATTTAAGTTTAGGAATTTCAGGGATAATTGTAAATTGTTTCTATCTCTGAGACCCCGTTCATCTGGAGACTCAGCTCAGCAAGTTAAAATTGTTATCTCTTTTTTACGGGGCGACCCCCAGGATTGGGCTTTCTCGCTAGCGCCAGGAGATCCGGCATTGGCAAATATTGATGCGTTTTTTCTGGCGCTCGGATTGCTTTACGAGGAACCCAATCTTGAGGTTCAGGCAGAAAAAGCCTTGCTGGCTATTTCTCAGGGCCAGGATGAAGCTGAAGTGTATTGCCAAAAATTTCGGAAATTGTCCGTGCTTACTCAGTGGAATGAGTGTGCTCTGGCCGCAAATTTCAGAAATGGCCTTTCTGAAGCCATTAAGAATGTGATGGTGGGTTTCTCCATTCCTACAAGTCTGAATGATTCCATGGCGCTGGCTATTCAAATTGACCGGCGTTTGCGGGAGCGCAAAACCGCTAATCCTCTGGTGGTGTTGTCTGAACAAGCACCTGATTTGATGCAATGTGATAGAATTCAGACCAGAAATGAGCGGAAAAATCATAGACGTCAGAATGGGTTGTGTTTTTACTGTGGTGATTCTACACATGTTATATCAGCATGCTCTAAACGCCTAACAAGGGTTGTTAGTCCTGTCGCCATTGGTAATTTGCAACCTAAATTTATTTTGTCTGTGACTTTGATTTGCTCATTGTCCTCTTCCCTGTTATGGCGTTTGTGGATTCAGGTGCTGCCCTGAGTCTTATGGATCTGTCATTTGCCAAGCGCTGTGGTTTTGTTCTTGAGCCGTTGGTTGATCCTATCCCTCTGAGGGGTATTGATGCTACGCCATTGGCGGAAAATAAACCGCAGTTTTGGACACAGGTAACCATGTGCATGACTCCTGAACATTGGGAGGTGATTCGTTTTCTTGTTCTGCATAAAATGCATGATTTGGTCGTTTTGGGTTTGCCATGGTTACAGACTCATAATCCAGTCTTGGATTGGAAGGCAATGTCTGTGTCAAGTTGGGGCTGTCAGGGTATTCATGGTGATTCCCCGCCGGTGTCTATTGCTTCCTCTACTCCTTCGGAAGTTCCTGAGTATTTGTCTGATTATCAGGATGTGTTCAGCGAGTCCAGGTCCAGTGCTCTGCCTCCTCATAGGGACTGTGACTGTGCCATAGATTTGATTCCAGGTAGCAAATTTCCTAAGGGAAGACTATTTAATCTGTCTGTACCTGAGCATACCGCAATGCGTTCGTATATCAAGGAGTCTCTGGAGAAGGGGCATATCCGTCCATCCTCTTCCCCTCTTGGTGCGGGATTCTTTTTTGTGGCCAAGAAGGACGGATCTTTGAGACCTTGTATTGACTATCGGCTTTTGAATAAAATCACTGTTAAATTTCAGTATCCTTTGCCTCTGTTGTCAGACTTGTTTGCCCGAATTAAAGGTGCCAAGTGGTTCACCAAGATGGATCTTCGTGGTGCGTACAACCTTGTGCGCATTAAGCGAGGAGATAAATGGAAAACCGCATTTAATACGCCCGAAGGTCATTTTGAGTACTTGGTGATGCCTTTTGGGCTCTCTAATGCTCCTTCAGTGTTTCAGTCCTTTATGCATGATATTTTCCGGAAGTATCTGGATAAATTTATGATCGTTTATCTGGATGATATTCTGTTTTTTTCTGATGACTGGGACTCGCATGTAGAGCAGGTCAGGATGGTGTTTCAGGTTTTGCGTGAGAATGCTTTATTTGTTAAGGGCTCAAAGTGTCTCTTTGGAGTACAGAAGGTTCCCTTTTTGGGGTTTATTTTTTCCCCTTCTGTGGTGGAGATGGACCCAGTCAAGGTCCGAGCTATTCATGATTGGACTCAACCCACGTCAGTTAAGAGTCTTCAGAAGTTCTTGGGTTTTGCTAACTTCTACCGTCGTTTTATTGCTAATTTTTCTAGCATTGTTAAACCTTTGACGGATATGACCAAGAAAGGTTCTGATGTTGCTAACTGGGCTCCTGCAGCCGTGGAGGCTTTCCAGGAGTTGAAGCGCCGGTTTACTTCGGCGCCTGTTTTGTGCCAGCCTGATGTCTCACTTCCCTTTCAGGTTGAAGTGGATGCTTCTGAGATTGGGGCAGGGGCCGTTTTGTCGCAGAGAGGCCCTGGTTGCTCTGTGGATGAGACCTTGTGCCTTTTTCTCGAGGAAGTTTTCGCCTGCTGAGCGGAATTATGATGTTGGCAATCGGGAGTTGTTGGCCATGAAGTGGGCATTTGAGGAGTGGCGTCATTGGCTCGAGGGTGCTAAGCATCGTGTGGTGGTCTTGACTGATCACAAAAATTTGATGTATCTCGAGTCTGCTAAACGCCTGAATCCTAGACAGGCCCGCTGGTCATTGTTTTTCTCCCGTTTTGACTTTGTGGTCTCGTATTTACCAGGTTCAAAGAATGTGAAGGCTGATGCTCTTTCAAGGAGCTTTGTGCCTGACTCTCCGGGAGTCGCAGAGCCGGTTGGTATTCTTAAAGAGGGAGTTATCTTGTCAGCCATTTCTCCGGATTTGCGACGTGTGTTGCAGAGATTTCAGGCTGGTAGACCTGACTCTTGTCCACCTGACAGACTGTTTGTTCCTGATAAGTGGACCAGCAGAGTCATTTCCGAGGTTCATTCCTCGGTGTTGGCAGGGCATCCGGGAATTTTTGGCACCAGAGATCTGGTGGCTAGGTCCTTTTGGTGGCCTTCCTTGTCACGGGATGTGCGGTCGTTTTTGTGCAGTCCTGTGGGACTTGTGCTCGAGCTAAGCCTTGCTGTTCTCGTGCCAGCGGGTTGCTCTTGCCCTTGCCTGTCCCGAAGAGGCCTTGGACACACATTTCCATGGATTTCATTTCAGATCTCCCGGTGTCTCAGGGCATGTCTGTCATCTGGGTGGTATGTGATCGCTTTTCTAAGATGGTCCATTTGGTGCCTTTGCCTAAGCTGCCTTCCTCTTCCGATCTGGTTCCTGTGTTCTTTCAGAATGTGGTTCGTTTACACGGCATTCCTGAGAATATTGTGTCTGACAGAGGATCCCAGTTTGTTTCCAGGTTCTGGCGATCCTTTTGTGCTAGGATGGGCATTGAGTTGTCGTTTTCGTCGGCCTTTCATCCTCAGACTAATGGACAAACGGAGCGAACTAATCAGACTCTGGAGGCTTATTTGAGGTGTTTTGTTTCTGCGGATCAGGATGATTGGGTGACCTTCTTGCCGTTGGCTGAGTTTGCCCTTAATAATCGGGCTAGTTCCGCTACATTGGTTTCGCCATTTTTCTGCAACTCTGGTTTCCATCCTCGTTTTTCCTCGGGACATGTGGAGCCTTCTGACTGTCCTGGGGTAGATTCTGTGGTGGATAGGTTGCAGCAGATCTGGAATCATGTGGTGGACAACTTAAAGTTGTCACAAGAGAAGGCTCAGCGTTTTGCCAACCGCCGCCGCGGTGTGGGTCCCCGACTTCGTGTTGGGGATTTGGTATGGCTGTCTTCTCGATTTGTTCCTATGAAGGTCTCCTCTCCTAAATTTAAGCCTCGCTTCATCGGTCCTTACAAGATATTGGAAATCCTTAATCCTGTGTCCTTTCGCTTGGATCTTCCGGTGTCGTTTGCCATTCACAACGTGTTCCATAGGTCTTTGTTGCGGCGGTACGTTGTACCTGTGGTTCCTTCTGTTGAGCCTCCTGCTCCGGTGTTGGTTGAGGGCGAGTTGGAGTACGTGGTGGAGAAGATCTTGGATTCTCGTCTCTCCAGGCGGAGGCTTCAGTATCTGGTCAAGTGGAAGGGCTATGGTCAGGAGGATAATTCATGGGTGGTTGCCTCTGATGTGCATGCGGCTGATTTAGTTCGTGCCTTTCACGCTGCTCATCCTGATCGTCCTGGTGGTCTTGGTGAGGGTTCGGTGACCCCTCCTTAAGGGGGGGTACTGTTGTGAATTAGACTTTTTGGCTCCCTCTTGTGGTCACTAGTGATATGACTCTGGGATTGTCTTTCTTCAGTTTGGCACTCACCTGGGTCGTTAGTCCAGGGGTGTCGCTATATAAACTTCCTGGATCCTTAGTCCAGTGCCTGGCATCGTTGTTATCAGATCCTTCTGTTGCTCCTGTCTGCTGGTCCTGGCTCTTGCAAAATTAAGCTAAGTCCTGCTTCTTTGTTTTTTGAGTTACTTGCTTTGCTTCTATTTTTGTCCAGCTTGTACTAAATGTGATTTCTGACCTTGCTGGGAGCTCTAGGGGGCTGGTGTTCTCCCCCCGGCCGTTAGACGGTTCGGGGGTTCTTAAATATCCAGCGTGGATATTTTAATAGGGTTTTTGCTGACCATATAAGTCATCTTACTATATTCTGCTATTAGCTAGTGGGCCTCTCTTTGCTAAATACCTAGCTCATTCTTATGTTTGTCTTTTCCTCTTACCTCACCGTTATTATTTGTTGGGGGCTTGTATCCAACTTTTGGGGTCTTTTCTCTGGAGGCAAGAAAGGTCTTTCTTTTCCCTTCTAGGGTTAGTTAGTTCTCCGGCTGGCGCGAGACGTCTAGAACCAACGTAGGCACGTTCCCCGGCTACTTCTATTTGTGGTGCTAGGATTAGATATATGGTCAGCCCAGTTACCACTGCCCTATGAGCTGGTTTTTTGTGTTTGCAGACTTGGTATTTATTCCTGAGACCCTCTGCCATTGGGGTCATAACAGGACGCTGTACAGTACCGCCCCTCATTATGCACAGTACCGCCCCTCATTGGGCACAGTACCGCTCCTCATTGTGCACAGTACCGCCCCTCATTATAGATGGACACTGCACAGTACCGCCCCTCATTATAGATGGACACTGTACAGTACTGCCCCTCTTTATGCGCAGTACCGCCCCTCATTATAGATGGACGCTGTACAGTACCGCCCCTCATTGTGCACAGTACCGCCCCTCATTGTGCACAGTACCGCCCCTCATTGTGCACAGTACCGCCCCTCATTGTGCACAGTACCGCCCCTCATTGTGCACAGTACCGCCCCTCATTATATATGGACGCTGTTCAGTACCGCCCCTCATTATTCACAGTACCGCCCCTCATTATAGATGCACGCTGTACAGTACCGCCTCTCATTATAGATGGACACCACTGTACAGTACCGCCCCTCATTATGCACAGTACCGGCCCTCATTATAGATGGACACTGTACAGTGCTGCCCCTCTTTATGCACAGTACCGCCCCTCATTATAGATGGACACTGTACAGTACCGCCCTTCATTATGCACAGTACCGCCCCTCATTATGCACAGTACCGCCCCTCATTGGGCACAGTACCGCGCCTCATTGTGCACAGTACCGCCCCTCATTATAGATGGACGCTGTACAGTACCGCCCCTCATTGTGCACAGTACCGCCCCTCATTGTGCACAGTACCGCCCCTCATTATAGATGGACACTGCACAGTACCGCCCCTCATTGTGCGCAGTACCGCCCCTCATTATAGATGGACACTGTACAGTACCGCCCCTCATTATGCACAGTACCGCCCCTCATTGGGCACAGTACCGCGCCTCATTGTGCACAGTACCGCCCCTCATTATAGATGGACGCTGTACCGTACCGCCCCTCATTGTGCAAGTACCGCCCCTCATTATAGATGGACACTGTACAGTACCGCCCCTCATTATGCACAGTACCGCCCCTCATAGATGGACGCTGTACAGTACCGCCCCTCATTGTGCACAGTACCGCCCCTCATTGTGCACAGTACCGCCCCTCATTGTGCACAGTACCGCCCCTCATTGTGCACAGTACCGCCCCTCATTGTGCACAGTACCGCCCCTCATTGTGCACAGTACCGCCCCTCATTGTGCACAGTACCGCCCCTCATTGTGCACAGTACCGCCCCTCATTGTGCACAGTACCGCCCCTCATTATAGATTGACGCTGTCCTGCACCCCTTCCCTTGCTCTGTACTGTCAGTCTCTCTGTTCCCTATGCTGCATGTCTGGACACTGTAGAGAGCTGTGATCGCACGCGTTTGGCATCTAGTGTGACGGGTCAGTGTTGCTCACGGTATTAAACACTCGCTGCCCCTTGTGCGGATGCCACGTTCAGATCACATTGGTCAGGTATCGATAAAAGGATTATTGCTGGTGTTCTTCCTGTAGTAAATAAATCCAGTTACTGTGATCTCTGGGAATCCGGCGATACATTAGAAGGCGACGGCTTCATGTCTCTAGGTTTCTGCAGAATTTCCCCAGAGCTGAGACTCCATAGTGATCTCCCCTGGTCTTCACTTGGTTCTTACGTTCTGGAAATATTAGCCATTCTTTTTATTGTGACACTGCACTTAGGAAAGAAAAAAAACTTCTGAGTGGTAGGGTCAGGTGTGAGGATTGAATTCTACTTTATTTTTTATGAATCAGATAAGAATAACTGCACATGAGACTGTATGTGAAGACAAGAAGACATTTCCATATCAAAGCCGGAGTGTTGGCGGCGGTAGTAATTAAGATGCAGCGCTGCGGCCTGTGTATGAGCTCTGTAATGCCGCGTGTGCTGAATGCTGCTCCGTTTATCCAGCATTGACTCCCGGATCTCGGGTGTGCGGCCTGTGTATGAGCTCTGCAATGCCGCGTGTGCTGAATGCTGCTCCGTTTATCCAGCATTGACTCCCGGATCTCGGGGTGTGCGGCCTGTGTATGAGCTCTGGAATGCCGCGTGTGCTGAATGCTGCTCCGTTTATCCAGCATTGACTCCCGGATCTCGGGGTGTGTGGCCTGTGTATGAGCTCTGTAATGCCGCGTGTGCTGAATGCTGCTCCGTTTATCCAGCATTGACTCCCGGATCTCGGGGTGTGTGGCCTGTGTATGAGCTCTGGAATGCCGCGTGTGCTGAATGCTGCTCCGTTTATCCAGCATTGACTCCCGGATCTCGGGGTGTGTGGCCTGTGTATGAGCTCTGTAATGCCGCGTGTGCTGAATGCTGCTCCGTTTATCCAGCATTGACTCCCGGATCTCGGGGTGTGTGGCCTGTGTATGAGCTCTGCAATGCCGCGTGTGCTGAATGCTGCTCCGTTTATCCAGCATTGACTCCCGGATCTCGGGGTGTGCGGCCTGTGTATGAGCTCTGTAATGCCGCGTGTGCTGAATGCTGCTCCGTTTATCCAGCATTGACTCCCGGATCTCGGGGTGTGTGGCCTGTGTATGAGCTCTGTAATGCCGCGTGTGCTGAATGCTGCTCCGTTTATCCAGCATTGACTCCCGGATCTCGGGTTGTGCGGCCTGTGTATGAGCTCTGTAATGCCGCGTGTGCTGAATGCTGCTCCGTATATCCAGCATTGACTCCCGGATCTCGGGGTGTGTGGCCTGTGTATGAGCTCTGTAATGCCACGTGTGCTGAATGCTGCTCCGTTTATCCAGCATTGACTCCTGGATCTCGGGTTGTGCGGCCTGTGTATGAGCTCTGTAAGGCTACGTTCACATTTGCGTTGTGCGCCGCAGCGTCGGCGCCGCAGCGCACAACGCAAACAAAAACGCGGCAAAACGCACGCTAAAACGCTGCGTTTTGCGCCGCATGCGTCGTTTTTGGCCGAAAGTTGGACGCAAAAAAAATGCAACTTGATGCGTTTCTTGCGTCCAACGCTTGCGGCCATGCGGCGCAAAACGCAGCACAACGCATGTCCATGCGCCCCCATGTTAAATATAGGGGCGCATGACGCATGCGGCGCCGCTGCGGCGCCCGATGCTGCGGCGCTGACCGCAAATGTGAACGTAGCCTAATGCCGCAGCGTTTGTGCTGAATGCTGCTCCGTATATCCAGCATTGACTCCCAGATCTCGGGGTGTGTGGCCTGTGTATGAGCTCTGTAATGCCGCGTGTGCTGAATGCTGCTCCGTTTATGCAGCATTGACTCCCGGATCTCGGGGTGTGCGGCCTGTGTATGAGCTCTGTAATGCCGCGTGTGCTGAATGCTGAATGCTGCTCCGTTTATCCAGCATTGACTCCCGGATCTCTGGGTGTGTGGCCTGTGTATGAGCTCTGTAATGCCGCGTGTGCTGAATGCTGCTCCGTATATCCAGCATTGACTCCCGGATCTCGGGTTGTGCAGCCTGTGTATGAGCTCTGTAATGCCGCGTGTGCTGAATGCTGCTCCGTTTATCCAGCATTGACTCCCAGATCTCTGGGTGTGCGGCCTGTGTATGAGCTCTGTAATGCCGCGGAGTTTGTGCTGAATGCTGCTCCGTTTATCCAGCATTGACTCCCAGATCTCGGGTTGTGCGGCCTGTGTATGAGCTCTGTAATGCCGCGGCGTTTGTGCTGAATGCTGCTCCGTTTATCCAGCATTGACTCCCAGATCTCGGGGTGTGCGGCCTGTGTATGAGCTCTGTAATGCCGCGTGTCCTGAATGCTGCTCCGTATATCCAGCATTGACTCCCGGATCTCTGGGTGTGCGGCCTGTGTATGAGCTCTGTAATGCCGCGTGTGCTGAATGCTGCTCCGTTTATGCAGCATTGACTCCCGGATCTCGGGGTGTGTGGCCTGTGTATGAGCTCTGTAATGCCGCGTGTGCTGAATGCTGCTCCGTTTATGCAGCATTGACTCCCGGATCTCGGGGTGTGTGGCCTGTGTATGAGCTCGGTAATGCCGCGTGTGCTGAATGCTGCTCTGTTTATGCAGCATTGACTCCCGGATCTCGGGGTGTGTGGCCTGTGTATGAGCTCTGTAATGCCGCGTGTGCTGAATGCTGCTCCGTATATCCAGCATTGACTCCCGGATCTCGGGGTGTGTGGCCTGTGTATGAGCTCTGTAATGCCGTGTGCGCTGAATGCTGCTCCGTTTATCCAGCATTGACTCCCGGATCTCGGGGTGTGCGGCCTGTGTATGAGCTCTGGAATGCCGCGTGTGCTGAATGCTGCTCCGTATATCCAGCATTGACTCCCGGATCTCGGGGTGTGCGGCCTGTGTATGAGCTCTGTAATGCCGCGTGCGCTGAATGCTGCTCCGTTTATGCAGCATTGACTCCTGGATCTCGGGGTGTGTGGCTTGTGTATGAGCTCTGCAATGCCGCGTGTGCTGAATGCTGCTCCGTATATCCAGCATTGACTCCCGGATCTCGGGGTGTGTGGCCTGTGTATGAGCTCTGCAATGCCGCATGTGCTGAATGCTGCTCCGTATATCCAGCATTGACTCCCGGATCTCGGGGTGTGTGGCCTGTGTATGAGCTCTGTAATGCCGCGTGTGCTGAATGCTGCTCCGTATATCCAGCATTGACTCCCGGATCTCGGGGTGTGGTGCGGCCTGTGTATGAGCTCTGTAATGCCGCGTGTGCTGAATGCTGCTCCGTATATCCAGCATTGACTCCCGGATCTCGGGGTGTGTGTCCTGTGTATGAGCTCTGTAATGCCGCGTGTGCTGAATGCTGCTCCGTATATCCAGCATTGACTCCCGGATCTCGGGGTGTGTGGCCTGTGTATGAGCTCTGTAATGCCGTGTGCGCTGAA
This sequence comes from Ranitomeya variabilis, assembly GCF_051348905.1. Classification (NCBI taxonomy): domain Eukaryota; kingdom Metazoa; phylum Chordata; class Amphibia; order Anura; family Dendrobatidae; genus Ranitomeya; species Ranitomeya variabilis. The sequence continues at coordinate 417,034,308 of NC_135233.1, forward strand.
TGCTGCTCCGTTTATCCAGCATTGACTCCCGGATCTCGGGGTGTGTGGCCTGTGTATGAGCTCTGTAATGCCGCGTGTGCTGAATGCTGCTCCGTATATCCAGCATTGACTCCCGGATCTCTGGGTGTGCGGCCTGTGTATGAGCTCTGTAATGCCGCGTGTGCTGAATGCTGCTCCGTTTATGCAGCATTGACTCCCGGATCTCGGGGTATGTGGCCTGTGTATGAGCTCTGTAATGCCGCGTGTGCTGAATGCTGCTCCGTTTATGCAGCATTGACTCCCGGATCTCGGGGTGTGTGGCCTGTGTATGAGCTCTGTAATGCCGCATGTGCTGAATGCTGCTCTGTTTATGCAGCATTGACTCCCGGATATCGGGGTGTGTGGCCTGTGTATGAGCTCTGTAATGCCGCGTGTGCTGAATGCTGCTCCGTATATCCAGCATTGACTCCCGGATCTCGGGGTGTGTGGCCTGTGTATGAGCTCTGTAATGCCGCGTGCGCTGAATGCTGCTCCGTTTATCCAGCATTGACTCCCGGATCTCGGGGTGTGCGGCCTGTGTATGAGCTCTGTAATGCCGTGTGCGCTGAATGCTGCTCCGTTTATCCAGCATTGACTCCCGGATCTCGGGGTGTGCGGCCTGTGTATGAGCTCTGGAATGCCGCGTGTGCTGAATGCTGCTCCGTATATCCAGCATTGACTCCCGGATCTCGGGGTGTGCGGCCTGTGTATGAGCTCTGTAATGCCGCGTGTGCTGAATGCTGCTCCGTTTATGCAGCATTGACTCCCGGATCTCGGGGTGTGTGGCCTGTGTATGAGCTCTGCAATGCCGCGTGTGCTGAATGCTGCTCCGTATATCCAGCATTGACTCCCGGATCTCGGGGTGTGTGGCCTGTGTATGAGCTCTGTAATGCCGCGTGTGCTGAATGCTGCTCCGTATATCCAGCATTGACTCCCGGATCTCGGGGTGTGTGGCCTGTGTATGAGCTCTGCAATGCCGCATGTGCTGAATGCTGCTCCGTTTATGCAGCATTGACTCCCGGATCTCGGGGTGTGTGGCCTGTGTATGAGCTCTGCAATGCCGCGTGTGCTGAATGCTGCTCCGTATATCCAGCATTGACTCCCGGATCTCGGGGTGTGCGGCCTGTGTATGAGCTCTGTAATGCCGCGTGTGCTGAATGCTGCTCCGTATATCCAGCATTGACTCCCGGATCTCGGGGTGTGTGGCCTGTGTATGAGCTCTGTAATGCCGCGTGTGCTGAATGCTGCTCCGTATATCCAGCATTGACTCCCGGATCTCGGGGTGTGTGGCCTGTGTATGAGCTCTGCAATGCCGCATGTGCTGAATGCTGCTCCGTATATCCAGCATTGACTCCCGGATCTCGGGGTGTGTGGCCTGTGTATGAGCTCTGTAATGCCGCATGTGCTGAATGCTGCTCTGTATATCCAGCATTGACTCCCGGATCTCGGGTTGTGCGGCCTGTGTATGAGCTCTGTAATGCCGCGTGCGCTGAATGCTGCTCCGTTTATGCAGCATTGACTCCCGGATCTCGGGGTGTGTGGCCTGTGTATGAGCTCTGCAATGCCGCGTGTGCTGAATGCTGCTCCGTATATCCAGCATTGACTCCCGGATCTCAGGGTGTGTGGCCTGTGTATGAGCTCTGTAATGCCGCGTGTGCTGAATGCTGCTCCGTATATCCAGCATTGACTCCCGGATCTCAGGGTGTGTGGCCTGTGTATGAGCTCTGTAATGCCGCGTGTGCTGAATGCTGCTCCGTATATCCAGCATTGACTCCCGGATCTCGGGGTGTGTGGCCTGTGTATGAGCTCTGCAATGCCGCATGTGCTGAATGCTGCTCCGTATATCCAGCATTGACTCCCGGATCTCGGGGTGTGTGGCCTGTGTATGAGCTCTGTAATGCCGCGTGTGCTGAATGCTGCTCCGTATATCCAGCATTGACTCCCAGATCTTGGGGTGTGTGGCCTGTGTATGAGCTCTGTAATGCCGCGTGTGCTGAATGCTGCTCCGTATATCCAGCATTGACTCCCGGATCTCGGGGTGTGCGGCCTGTGTATGAGCTCTGGAATGCCGCGTGTGCTGAATGCTGCTCCGTATATCCAACATTGACTCCCGGATCTCGGGGTGTGTGGCCTGTGTATGAGCTCTGTAATGCCGCGTGCGCTGAATGCTGTTCCGTTTATCCAGCATTGACTCCCGGATCTCGGGGTGTGTGGCCTGTGTATGAGCTCTGGAATGCCGCGTGCGCTGAATGCTGCTCCGTTTATGCAGCATTGACTCCCGGATCTCGGGGTGTGTGGCCTGTGTATGAGCTCTGTAATGCCGCGTGTGCTGAATGCTGCTCCGTATATCCAGCATTGACTCCCGGATCTCGGGGTGTGTGGCCTGTGTATGAGCTCTGCAATGCCGCGTGTGCTGAATGCTGCTCCGTATATCCAGCATTGACTCCCGGATCTCGGGGTGTGTGGCCTGTGTATGAGCTCTGTAATGCCGCGTGAGCTGAATGCTGCTCCGTATATCCAGCATTGACTCCCGGATCTCGGGGTGTGTGGCCTGTGTATGAGCTCTGTAATGCCGCGTGTGCTGAATGCTGCTCCGTATATCCAGCATTGACTCCCGGATCTCGGGGTGTGTGGCCTGTGTATGAGCTCTGCAATGCCGCATGTGCTGAATGCTGCTCCGTATATCCAGCATTGACTCCCGGATCTCGGGGTGTGTGGCCTGTGTATGAGCTCTGTAATGCCGTGTGCGCTGAATGCTGCTCCGTTTATCCAGCATTGACTCCCGGATCTCGGGGTGTGCGGCCTGTGTATGAGCTCTGCAATGCCGCGTGTGCTGAATGCTGCTCCGTATATCCAGCATTGACTCCCGGATCTCGGGGTGTGCGGCCAGTGTATGAGCTCTGTAATGCCGCGTGTGCTGAATGCTGCTCCGTATATCCAGCATTGACTCCCGGATCTCGGGGTGTGCGGCCAGTGTATGAGCTCTGTAATGCCGCGTGTGCTGAATGCTGCTCCGTATATCCAGCATTGACTCCCGGATCTCGGGGTGTGTGGCCTGTGTATGAGCTCTGCAATGCCGCGTGTGCTGAATGCTGCTCCGTATATCCAGCATTGACTCCCGGATCTCGGGGTGTGTGGCCAGTGTATGAGCTCTGCAATGCCGCGTGTGCTGAATGCTGCTCCGTATATCCAGCATTGACTCCCGGATCTCGGGGTGTGTGGCCAGTGTATGAGCTCTGTAATGCCGCGTGTGCTGAATGCTGCTCCGTATATCCAGCATTGACTCCCGGATCTCGGGGTGTGTGGCCTGTGTATGAGCTCTGCAATGCCGCGTGTGCTGAATGCTGCTCCGTATATCCAGCATTGACTCCCGGATCTCGGGGTGTGTGGCCAGTGTATGAGCTCTGTAATGCCGCGTGTGCTGAATGCTGCTCCGTATATCCAGCATTGACTCCCGGATCTCGGGGTGTGTGGCCTGTGTATGAGCTCTGTAATGCCGCGTGTGCTGAATGCTGCTCCGTATATCCAGCATTGACTCCCGGATCTCGGGGTGTGCGGCCTGTGTATGAGCTCTGTAATGCCGCGTGAGCTGAATGCTGCTCCGTATATCCAGCATTGACTCCCGGATCTCGGGGTGTGTGGCCTGTGTATGAGCTCTGGAATGCCACGTGTGCTGAATGCTGCTCCGTATATCCAGCATTGACTCCCGGATCTCGGGGTGTGTGGCCGGTTCTGTTATATGGCTCTGATGGGGGGGATGAAATCATTGCAGCAGTTCCCTGTAAACTCTTGTCAGTCGTCAGACAGGACATTTCCAGTGGTTTTGCCGTTATAAGTCATGCATCCCATTTTGGAAGAATTAAAAACCTCTTTGTTTACTTGTCAGATGTGAAGATTATTGCTGCGAAATAACCTTTTATATCCGTGTCACCCGGGGCTGTACAAGGAGCAGACGCCATCCCAGTGTTCATGTCATGTTGGGGAAGAAGTTCGCCCCATTGCTCCATCATGTAGAGGTTTGGTTGTTCCACCTCCTGGGGTCCATGGCTGCAGACGCATTGCTGGCACACGGAGGGGAGGAGGGCACCTGACAAGTTTGCAGCCCCCTCCTTTGTTTTTTGCTGCTGATTATTAGGCCATATGCACACGCTGCGGATTCCATTGTGGAATTTTTCATAAATTTTTCATAAATCCGCAGTGCAAAACCGCTGCGGTTTTTACTGCAGATTTATCGCGGCTTTTATTGCGGTTTCCGCTGCGGGTTTTCACCTGCAGTTTCCTATTGGAGCAGGTGAAAAAAACGCTGCGGATTCCGCACAAAGAATTGACATGCTGCGGAAAATAAACCGCTGCGTTTCCGCGCGTTTTTTTCCGCAGCATGTGCACTGCGGATTTCATTTCCCTTAGCTTTACATGGTACTGTAAATGCATGGGAAACCGCTGCTGATCCGCAGCAAAATCCGCAGCGTGTTCGCATACCCTTATGGCGTCCCGTTATTTCTGACTGTCCGAGTCTATTCAGTGCTAATCTTGTGGACCTGTGCGAGCCGAGGATCACAATTCCATCACACTGTGACTGCAGCCTCATTGATGGCCGAGGTCTCGGCAATCTGCAGGACGATGCTATTCATACCCAGAGGCTGCGTCTTCTCCCGGGATCGAGTCATTCAGCTGCTACACAAAAATCTTCAGATTTGCTTAAAATGGCAAATACCATTTTACATGTCATTTTGTTTGGCAATACTGCATTTCTCAGAAAAACCTCATAAAGAGAATCTGTTAATTTCCTTGTCCACCTTTTTTCTCTGGGAAATGTATATTATCAAGGACCCTATTCATACCAACGGATCGGATTCATTTCCATGTGAATGTGGCACTGCACTCTCCACAGAGGAGACGCAGAAAGGCATCTTGATTGTGCACTGTGCTGCTACGATTTGTGATTCCAGCAGAATTACTCCTCTGAATGCACAGACTTTGTTTAGTTCTGAATATCAGCAGAAAGCGGCTCCCAAATTGTAGGATCCCTGTACCAGTATGTACTGCAACCTAATCAGAGCTCGCTGCCGCCAGGCCCCACGCATATTCATCAGCCGCTCCCCATGCCTCATGTGCCTGCCCTCCGTGCCTCATGTGCCCACTCCCCGTGCCTCATGTGCCCGCTTCCCGTGCCTCATGTGCCTGCCCCCCGTGCCTCATGTGCCCGCTCCCCGTGCCTCATGTGCCCGCTCCCCATGCCTCATGTGCCTGCCCCCGTGCCTCATGTGCCCGCTTCCCGTGCCTCATGTGCCCGCTTCCCGTGCCTCATGTGCCCGCATCCCGTGCCTCATGTGCCCGCTCCCCGTGCCTCATGTGCCCGCTTCCCGTGCCTCATGTGCCCGCTCCCCGTGCCTCATGTACCCGCTCCCCGTGCCTCATGTGCCCGCTCCCCGTGCCTCATGTGCTTACTCCCCGTGCTTCATGTGCCTGCTCCCTGTGCCTCATGTGCTTACTCCCCGTGCCTCATGTGCTTACTCCCCGTGCCTCATGTGCCTGCTCCCCGTGCCTCATGTGCCTGCTCCCCGTGCCTCATGTGCTTACCCCCTGTGCTTCATGTACCTGCTCCCTATGCCTCATGTGCTTACTCCCCGTGCCTCATGTGCCTGCTCCCCGTGCCTCATTCACCCGTTCCCCGTCCCTCATGTGCCCGTTCCTCGTCCCTCATGTGCCCGTTCCTCGTCCCTCATGTGCCCGTTCCTCGTCCCTCATGTGCCCGCTCCCGTCCCTCATGTGCCCGCTCGCCGTGCCTCATGTGCCCGCTCCCCGTGCTTCATGTGCCCGCTCGCCGTGCCTCATGTGCCCGCTCGCCGTGCCTCATGTACCCGCTCCCCGTGCCTCATGTACCCGCTCCCCGTGCCTCATGTGCCCGCTCCCCGTGCCTCATGTGCCCGCTCCCCGTGCCTCACGTGCCCGTTCCCGTGCCTCATGTGCCTGCTCCCCGTGCCTCATGTGCCCGCTCCCCGTGCCTCATGTACCCGCTCCCCGTGCCTCATGTACCCGCTCCCCGTGCCTCATGTGCCCGCTCCCCATATGAAATTTGCACACCGCAGGGCGGCTTGGTATCTCATCACCAGATTTTCTATTTCAGTTTGTAGAACATTTTTCACTTTTTATTTTTCATTTTTTTAAATCTTTTAATTAGTTTCTTAAAATTAAATAGAAATGTTCTATATATTTTTTAATTTAAGCCTTTTTATATCCCCTAGTAATGACAGTGTGTGGTGGGGTTACCGTATTTGAGCCATTATTTATGGCATTCTGAGGCTGGACAGTATTCATTATACATGAGATGGATCCAGAGACCTCCGGAGAATTCACTCCAGCTCATTCTTGTTTTATGTCCTTTTGTATCTGTTTTTTTATTTTATTTTTCATGTTTTAATGTTTTTTTTACCAGTCAGAATGCGTGCATTTATTATCTCACACTGCAATTGCAAGAAAATAAAAGGACTTTCAGATTAAACATATTCCAATTATTTGCGATTTATTAAGGAAGCTATATGTTTTGGGAGTAGAGATTTGCCTTTGATGTCCTTCACATAGACTCGTTAATGATGCAGAACGAAAAACAAAAAGATAATGACATTTTAAATAATAATGGGGCAGCTGCAGCCGGAGAGCTTTTAATTCGAGGTGTATTTAGTGTGATGCGTCCTGAATCCTGGAGGACAATGCGGCGCGGCTGTGTATTCACACCCAGGTACATTAGCACCAGTGGCCATTCACACAGGAGAGAAAGCCCGCAGCTCCGCAGACGACAATGTCACATCTGATAGGTTTCACGGCTAATGATAATTGTGCGAGTGGTTTTGTGACATTGGCGGCTTGTAATCTCTCCCATAATGCTACAACCTGCCGGTCGCATTGTCCTGACTGCGTCTCACATACAAACAGCATCACTTAAAGGGAAGCCGTCCCCTCATCCCAAGCTGGTTGTCTGGGTAGTGCACAGTCCCTTTAAGAAGTGCCCAACTCTTACTCCAGGGCACTGTTCATCAGGACTGACACAAAATTCCGCCAGTCCTGATGAATCGGGGCCATTGTTTGTTGTCCCTTTATTGGACATGTGGGCGAATGTTCTAATTCTTTATCACCTTCAATCTGTTTGCTGTCAGTGAATGAGAACATGATGGAGACGTCCGCTGACCTACTTCTGCTCACACATCTGACGGTTTGTTGGTGGTATTTGTGCAGGTCACATCCAGGTTTGCACTGCTGGAGGGTTCATTACATGACATTGAGCCATTTAAAGGAACAGTCCAAACATTAAATAGTGGCGCCACCCGGTGTGAACAGTATAACAGTGTGCACCCACTGATTGGAGGGCTGGTGGATGCATGTGCTCAGTCACCCTCCCTGCGGCCAGGTCTCTGCATGGTCATACTGTGCACACTGCAGGGCCACCAGTAGAAAAGCTCTGTGCATGCTTGTTGGGGAAGATGTGGAGCCTCTGTAATATACAGGGGCTTCTCACTGAATGAGAATATCACCAAAAGTGACACTCATGTATTAGATAGATCACTCTGTGTATAATGACTCTGTTTCACATGTTTATTTCTGTTAATGTTGATGATTATGGCTTACAGCCAATGAAAACCCAAAAGTCATTATCTCAGTAAATTAGAATACTTTATAACACCAGCATGAAAAATGATTGTGAAATCCGAAATGTTCCCTACTGAAATGTATGTTCAGTAAATGCCCTCAATGCTTGGTCAGGGCTCCTTTTGCATCAATTACTGCAGCAATGCGGTGTGGCATGGAGGCGATCAGCCTGGGGCACTGCTGAGGGGTTATGGAAGCCCAGGTTGCTTTGATAGCAGCCTTCAGCTCATCTGCATTGTTGGGTCTGGTGTCTCATCTTCCTCTTGACAATACTCCATAGATTCTCTATTGGGTTAAGGTCAGGCGAGTTTGCTGCCAATCAAGCCCAGTGATACTGTTGTTTTTACACCAGGTATTGGTACTTTTGGCAGTGTGGACAGGGGCCAAGTCCTGTTGGAGAATAACATTTCCATCTCTAAAAAGCTTGTCATCAGAGGGAAGCATGAAGTGCTCTGATATTTCCTGGTAGACGGCTGTGCTGACTTTGGTCTTGATAAAACACAGTGGACCTACACCAGCAGATGACATGACTCCCCAAACCACCACTGATTGTGGAGACTTCACACTAGACCTCCAGCAGCTTGGATTATGGCCTCTCCACTCTTCCTCCAGACTCTGGGACCTTGATTACCAAATCAAATGCAAAATTTACTTTCATCTGAACACAACACCTTGGACCACTGACAACAGTCCAGATCTTTTTCTCCTTGGCCCAGGTAAGACATTCTGGCGTTGTCTATTGGTCATGAGGGGCTGACACAAGGAATGTGACACTTGTAGCCCATGTCCTGGAGACGTCTGTGTGTGGTGGCTCTTGGAGCAATGACCCCAGCATCCGTCCGCTCCTTGTGAATCTCCCCCACATTACTGAATGGCCTTTTCTCAAGGTTGCGGTTATCCCGGTTGCTTGTGCACCTTTTTCTATCACGCTTTTTCCTTCCACTCCACTCTCCATTAATATGCTTGGATACAGCACTCTGTGATCAGCCAGCTTCTTTAGCAATGAGTTTTTGTAGCTTCCCCTCCTTGTGGAGTGTGTCAGTGGCGCCTTCTGGGCATCAGTCAGGTCAGCAGTCTTCCCCATGATTGTGGAGCTACTGAAACAGACTAAGGACCTTTATAAAAGCTTAGGAGCCTTTACAGGCGTTTTTTGTTAATTATTATTTACTGAGATAATGACTTTTGGGTTTTCATTGGCTGTAAGCCATAATCATCAACATTAACAGAAATAAATATATGAAATAGATCACTCTGTGTGTAATGACTCCACATTATATAGGAGATTCACTTTTTCTATTGAATAACGGAAATAAATTCACTTTGTGATGAGATTCTCATTTTGTGAGAATCACCTGTATCTGTGAAGGCTCCTTCTACCAGGGACATGAAAATGGACCATGCTGTCAACTGCCAGTGGGTGAAGGAGACTGATCCTGTCTGGAGTTGTCCCCAGCAGCACCAGAGACACATTGTAACAGATAAAATTATAATAGGCTGTTAATATTATTATTATTATTATTATTATTAATAGACGCTCGGGACTGTTGCTATCACCTGATTCATCACATTGTAATATGGCGAGAGTTGCTTCTTATAAGCAGCTGTGAGAAAAGTCGCTGGCCTGTCCCCAATCTCCGCAAAAGAGGGTTCCCGTTCATGGCCTCTCTGCGGGCATTAAAGGGGCTTCCTGACCCCAAACCCACCAATACCTAACCTTTGCTCCCAGAGATCCCTGTGTGGTGTGGACACATTTGGTGCCAATATTAAGGACTTTCTTAGGTTTGGGAGGGTCTGCACACTCTGCGGCGGACAGGTAGTTATTGCGGCCCCTCTGACGGTGATGGCGGGGCCCCTGCTTTCTCCATCTTCCCGTCACACCGCAGGGGGCAGCCTCATGTGCCATTCATTCCTAGCACTTGCCCCTTGGCTGTCGGCAGACGACTTACACTGTGACATCAGATGTTCTGACCGTGCGGCACTGGTCCACGGCGCAGTTGTCTACTGAAATTTTTAAGAACTGGATTAAAAATAAATGATGAAATTTAATGGAAGATACGGTCCGAGCGAGTATCTGTGTCCTCCCCTCTATAGACCTTTTATTATGACTTTCATTTCCCATAGAAGGCGATTATCTCACCGTTCGCCCATTGGTCATGTCAGAAAGGCACATTGTAAGCAAATGAGAGGAAGCCGCTGACCATTGAGCAGAATGAAAGTGCCGCCGCCGCCATGACTTATTAGTGCAGGTCCCAACAATCGGCCGGATCCTATTTCCTACTGTGCTGCGCTGCATCCTGAGCTGTGATTCATTACTCCGAGCTCATTACCTTTATCACTTCCCACTATTACAGCTGGTGTCATCCAGGAGCCATGCTGGCCGATCCCGGAGCAGGTACCCAACAGAGCGGAGCGCCCTTCATACACCGGGCTGCTGAGCCACTGTATCTAAGCTCATCGTATGCGATACTGCCTAATCAGCTGTGTATCTAAGCTCATCGTAAGAGATACTGCCTAAAGAGCTGTGTATCGAAGCTCATCGTATGCGATACTGCCTAACGAGCTGTGTATCTAAGCTCATCGTATGCGATACTGCCTAATCGGCTGTGTATCTAAGCTTATCGTATGCGAAACTGCCTAACGAGCTGTGTATCGAAGCTCATCGTATGCGATACTGCCTAACGAGCTGTGTATCTATGCTCATCGTATGCGATACTGCCTAATCAGCTGTGTATCGAAGCTCATCGTATGCGATACTGCCTAACGAGCTGTGTATCTAAGCTCATCGTATGCGATACTGCCTAACGAGCTGTGTATCTAAGCTTATCGTATGCGATACTGCCTAATTAGCTGTGTATCTAAGCTTATCGTATGCGATACTGCCTAATGAGCTGTGTATCTAAGCTCATTGTATGCGATACTGCCTAATCAGCTGTGTATCGAAGCTCATCGTATGCGATACTGCCTAACGAGCTGTGTATCTAAGCTTATCGTATGCGATACTGCCTAACGAGCTGTGTATCTAAGCTTATCATATGTGATACTGCCTAATGAGCTGTGTATCGAAGGTTATCGTATGCGATACTGCCTAATGAGCTGTGTATCTAAGCTCATTGTATGCGATACTGCCTAACGAGCTGTGTATCTAAGCTCATTGTATGCGATACTGCCTAACGAGCTGTGTATCTAAGCTCATCGTATGCGATACTGCCTAACGAGCTGTGTATCTAAGCTCATCGTATGCGATACTGCCTAATCAGCTGTGTATCGAAGCTCATCGTATGCGATACTGCCTAACGAGCTGTGTATCTAAGCTTATCGTATGCGATACTGCCTAACGAGCTGTGTATCTAAGCTCATCGTATGCGATACTGCCTAACGAGCTGTGTATCGAAGCTTATTGTATGCGATACTGCCTAACGAGCTGTGTATCTAAGCTGATCGTATGCGATACTGCCTAACGAGCTGTGTATCTAAGCTGATCGTATGCGATACTGCCTAATTAGCTGTGTTTCTAAGCTTATCGTATGCGGTACTGCCTAACGAGCTGTGTATCTAAGCTTATCATATGTAATACTGCCTAACGAGCTGTGTATCGAAGGTTATCGTATGCGATACTGCCTAACGAGCTGTGTATCTAAGCTCATCGTATGCGATACTGCCTAACGAGCTGTGTATCTAAGCTTATCGTATGCGATACTGCCTAACGAGCTGTGTATCTAAGCTTATCGTATGCGATACTGCCTAACGAGCTGTGTATCTAAGCTTATCGTATGCGATACTGCCTAACGAGCTGTGTATCTAAGCTTATCGCATGCGATACTGCCTAATGAGCTGTGTATCCAAGCTTATTGTCTGTGATACTGCCTAACGAGCTGTGTATCTTAGAATATCGTATATGACTCAACCTAATGAGCTGTGTATCTAAGCCTATTGTATGCGATACTGCCTAACGAGCTGTGTATCTTAGAATATCTTTAATGACACAACCTAATGAGCTGTGTATCTAAGCTCATTGTATATGACACTACCTCCTGAGCTGTGTTTCTAAGCTTATTGTATGCAATGCTGTCTAATGGGCTGTGTTTCTAAGCTTATTGTATGTGATGCTGTCTAACAAGCCACTGTATCTAAGCTAATTGTATATGATACGGTCTGATATGCTGTGTATCTAAGCTTATCATATGTGACTGGTCAGGCTAGGACCCGCCATTGCTGTCCATCCATTGCTGCCGGTCCCGCCATTGTCACCTGTTGGGCCTGTCCATCCGCTGCTGCCTGGTCCTGCCGTTGTCGCCTGTCTGGCCATTGCCGCCCGTCGGGCCTGTCCATCCGTTGCTGCCGGTCCCGCCATTGTCACCCGTCTGCCAGGTTCCGCCGCTGTTTGCCACCTTCCTTGTCTACAGCCACAGTACTGTTACAGTCTTCAGAATTTGTTGCTGGAATCAAGACCTACATTTTTGTAATTTGTTATTTTGAGTCGCTTTTCTCTAGGGCGACATCATGGAGCAATGAACCTGGTGTTGTTTCCTAATCCTTACTGTCTCCGCCATGATTTCCATTCTGCGCTGGCTGACACATGGAAGTGGCTGAAATCATTGGTTTTCTTGTAAACATTAATGGCGACACAAAAAAATGTGACGTTTGGCTGTTTTTTCCGATGGCTGCGATTCTGCCTGATGTCCTTCTTAATAGGCAAGAAGGCTGCTGTTTTGTGTCCTGCGATGGATGTGACCTTTGTAAAGAATATAAAACTTCTCTCTGATGCTGGGGATTTTCACACCTTGTAGGAAATGTCAGGGACAAGACCCATATTTTTCTATTTTCATTTAGCTTCTTACGCCTTAAGCTTCCCGGGGACAGAGAAAACACATTTTACCACTGAAGCCACTCATTTATCCTGGTGGATAAGAGCGAGCTGTTACTCTGTACTTTGCCACGGGTGCTGTATCCAAGTCTGCAGCGCAAGCAACAATTTTGGAAATTGTGCGGAGAGTGGTGCGGGCGGTGGCCAACTTCACACGGCACGCTCAGGAATGCTTAGTCTAAACAGCACAGATAAGATGCATTTCTGCTTGTCCAGAACACGGTTGCACAATTAACCTGTGTGAGATTTCTTGGCTAATAAAACCATTATCTCCTATCCGTGCTCCTGTTGCAGGGTGGCGTGTGCCTTATGGAACGGGGACGTTTTGACTCTTTCAATGGCCAGAGATGTAGAATCCTGAGCAATGTTTGCGGAAAAGCGCTATTTCTAAAAGATCTAAAGTGTCCAAAGATTTAACATTTTTCTTCACGTGTCAATGTTTGATTATTAGAGTTGATCAAAAAGTTTTACGCTGACGTCTTCTGATGTTGGTCCAACCAGTGAGCAAAAGAGGCGCCAAGGACCCTGGCCACAGAAGTGAAGAGTGCCCTAGTCCGGCGGCCATGGACTGGACGTCTGACCAGTGTGAATCCAGCAGTGGAAACGACACTACCACATTGTGTCATTCCCATCGTACTGCTTCTCCTGACCCAGGACCCTTTTCTAGGAGGCCTTTCTGAGAAGACTTCTACGTTGTTGTTTTGCTATAATATTTGCTCATCGAGATTGTCTTCCATGCATATCGACTTAATGACGTATATGAAATGTGCAACATCTTAAAAATCAGACACTGAGGCGTTCAACAACTCCACAGCAGCGTGTGTCACACACTGGACCCGACAGCCGCCGATGGTGATGGGGAGCTCGGGACCACCTGGCTTGTCAGCTGTCCTTCATCCTCACCAATCCATCCAACCGATGACTGAAGCCCACAGATTGTGTGCACATTAGCAGAGCCTATAGGAGAGGGGACATGGAGACCATCACTTGTGTGTTACAGGGGCACAATGACCGATCAGGAACGTCAGAGATGATTGCACTGAAGGAGCACTAGTAATAGTGATTGTAAAGCCGCCTGACATGAACCTCCGTCTGTCCTTAGGGCGTCCACGAACATTAGTTTGGGTGGACAACTATTCTTCAGTTGTCTGACTCCTGTGTTCTTCATGAGAAGTCCTCTGCCAGAATCCTCTGACGGCTAATCTCCCAGAGAGCCAACGAATCGGCCATCAGAAATCCAACCTGCCAGATCCTTTTCCTTCCTGACATCCTGTATCGGGGGACAGTTAGGAAGCCCCCATACACGTTAGATTGTCCACCAATCCCACCAGTATCAGCAGGTTTGTTCCACTTTAGTCAAATGTGAAATGTAGCCAGAAAGAACTCTGGAGACTGGAGCATGCGCTTTCCTGCCGTCAGTCGCCCCTGCTTTTCTCATACCATGGACTAAACTGAATAGTCCCAAAAAGAGGACATGTTCATACTTCCATGATCTTCAGCAAATGGATAAGAGGTTGCACGTATTTTTGAGATTAACCCTTCATCTGATCAGGAGACGATGCCAGACTCCAGGTAGAGGATTGCGTTTTCCCCACATGTTAATATGTATTACATGGCCGCCATCTTCCTGAGTAACCCTGGTTGTCAGGGCTGTAGGAAGCAAGTTGTCAGCAGTGTGTCCTCTGGCTGTGCCTTTATTGTGGGGTACAAGACACAGACGGGGGCTGTCACTGAGGGTCTCGTCATCCCTGTGGCGTCTTCCTGCAGTCCTGTGATCCGGGGTGCATTGCGCTGCTGTAGGGTTTTTGTCTCTGGGAATTTGCGCGTCTGTTCCTCCGTCAGTGGCTGCTTTGTGCCGTTACATTGTAATGAAGAGAATGAGGAGAATCTTGAGTGTAATTACACCACATATGTATCAATTGACACCTCATATTGCTTGACAAAACCCGTCACATCATTCTCTCACCCCAAACCAAAGTAAGAGATTCTGATGTCAATTGCACAAGTCTTCAGCTGTGGATTTTAACACCCCTCCAAAAGTAAAAAAAAAAACAAAACCGCCGTGCAGTCTGCTTGCTGCCAGCATAGACCTGCGTGTTCCAGCGGACGGCCTGGTAAATGCAGCTGAGTGTTATTGGATTGGACACACTGTGCGCACGTCCGCCACGCCGGCTGCTGCTCCTGGGCCGCACCACAGCCGCAATGATAGATTTTTATTAACTGCTTCTGTTTTTATTAAGGATAATGAGAACCGTGTGTTTGGCCTCGCGAACAAAACTTCTGTGACCTTTTATGTGACCCACCTGTTGTGCTTCCACAAACTGTAATACTAACCGTATGTGCGAGTGATCTGGAGTATCGCAGCGTGTCAGCACCCGCCAGGAGAAAACCTCATCTGTCTATTACCCTAGCAGATGTAGAAAATGTCTCCCACAGCCGGGGCAGGGCGATCTGCAGGCGTTATCTGATGTGCAGAGGATAATGTGCAGAGGATAAAGCACCATTTCTGGAGATGTCACCGCAGCTGGTCTCCAGAGAAGAACGGGCAGAAGAAGCGTCCTGCTCCAGATCTACATCCAGATCCGAGAAGCGGGATAAGAGTGTTCGGAGTCTAGGGACGCCGCCATCACCCAACAATGGACAGCTCCACCATGGGTTTAAATACATTTGCTGAATACTGTCTGACGTAAAGGAGCTTGGCCATGTTAGACAGATAAGCCGTAATCTGCCAGTCATGTCATTTGCAACTTTGCACAAGACTTCTCCATTGGGTTACATTTTTTTAAACTATGTCTGTGATCTGATGATGATATGAACTGTTGTACGATTGATCAACCACAAATATAATCTTATGTCTATGGCCAGTGTAAGACTCGAAGGTAGTGGGTAGTATCACTTGTTATGTACCCGAGCTGGTTGTGTGCCCCAAGTGTCGGTGCGTCATTGCCCTGAGTGTCCGTGGATCACTGCCTTCCTCTCCGAGTGTCAGTGTGTCATTGCCCTGTGCCCCGAGTGTCGGTGTGTCATTGCTCCTTGTCCCGAGTGTCCGTGTGTCATTGCCCTGTGCCCCGAGTGTCGGTGTGTCATTGCCCTGTGCCCCGAGTGTCGGTGTGTCATTGCCCCTTGTCCCGAGTGTGTCATTGTCCTGTTCCCCGAGTGTCAGTGTGTCATTGACCTGTGCCCCGAGTGTCGGTGTGTCATTGCCCTGTGCCCCGAGTGTCGGTGTGTCATTATTCTGTGCCCCGAGTGTCGGTGTGTCATTGCCCTGTGCCCTGAGTGCCGGTGCGTCATTATCCTGTGCCCCGAGTGTCGGTGTGTCATTATTCTGTGCCCTGAGTGTCGGGTGTCATTATTCTGTGCCCCGAGTGTCGGGTGTGTCATTATTCTGTGCCCCGAGTGTCGGGTGTGTCATTATTCTGTGCCCCGAGTGTCGGTGTGTCATTACTCTGTGCCCGGAGTGTCGGGGCGTCATTGCCCCTTGTCCCGAGTATCTGTGTGTCATTGTCCTGTGCCCCGAGTGTCAGTGCGTCATTGCCCCTTGTCCCGAGTGTCGGTGTGTCATTATTCTGTGCACCGAGTGTCAGTGCGTCATTGCCCCTTGTCCCGAGTGTCGGTGCATCATTGTCCTGTGCCCCGAGTGTCAGTGTGTCATTGTCCTGTGCCCCGAGTGTCGGTGCGTCATTGCCCCTTGTCCCGAGTGTCGGTGTGTCATTATTCTGTGCACCGAGTGTCAGTGCATCATTGCCCCTTGTGCCGAGTGTCGGTGCATCATTGTCCTGTGCCCCGAGTGTCGGTGCGTCATTGTCCTGTGCCCCGAGTGTCAGTGTGTCATTGTCCTGTGCCCCGAGTGTCGGTGTGTCATTACTCTGCCCCGAGTGTCGGGGCGTCATTGCCCCTTGTCCCGAGTGCCGGTGTGTCATTATTCTGTGCCCTGAGTGTCGGGGCGTCATTGCCCCTTGTCCCGAGTGTCGGTGTGTCATTGTCCTGTGCCCCGAGTGTCAGTGCGTCATTGCCCCTTGTACCGAGTGTCGGTGCATCATTGTCCTGTGCCCCGAGTGTCGGTGCGTCATTGTCCTGTGCCCCGAGTGTCGGTGCGTCATTGTCCTGTGCCCCGAGTGTCGGTGCGTCATTGTCCTGTGCCCCAAGTGTCGGTGTGTCATTGTCCTGTGCCCCGAGTGTCGGGGCGTCATTGTCCTGTGTCCCGAGTGTCGGTGTGTCATTGTCCTGTGCCCCGAGTGTCTGTGTGTCATTGTCCTGTGCCCCGAGTGTCGGGGCGTCATTGTCCTGTATGTGGGCACCCTGCTATCTAGGGCTCTGTGTGCCATTGTCGGAGCCTTAGATGTATAGAACATAAAGTATATTAACATTTATGAAAGTGAATAAATGAATCAATATTAGCGGATGATGCATTTCTTCTAGCGCAACTGAAAACTGCTTCTTTCTCCATCACCACCACTCAGACTCCATCTCCCCAGTTCTATCATCGCCTTCCATTTTTTTGGATAGATTCCCCCGATTCTACCCCACGCCTGATGCTGTAGAGGTTGGGGTGTGTTCTGATATTTCTTTCACATTGTCCGGAAAGTTAATGCCTCATTTATATCGGTGTCACCGTCTGTCTGCAGGAGCTGCGATCACACTGGAGGCCATGATCGGCTTCTCCAGAAAACGCCAATGGCGGTGATCTCAGCCCCGCGGAGGCTTCTTTTCCCACATCCCTTCCCTGTCTACGTAGACTAGATTCTCTTAATTCTGGCGACAGATCTGTCGTGTTTGTCATTGGTGGTGACACAACGAGAATGTTAAACAAACAGACGAGTTTATTCTCTGCAGCATTTTACGAGTTTATAGAAATTTGTTAATCAAAAATAAATAGGGAAGTCGAGATTGATCACATTTTCCTATGTCCTTATGGATAATTTGACAGTCAAATAGATGCTAGCGACTACTATTGATAGCAGCGCTGAGAGGGATGGGACGGGGCGCAGTAACCCCATCATTTCTGGGTCATTGCATTCTAGTCTTGTTAAATTCAGCATGTGATTGAAATGTTGACTTGCCTGATTTTCTGTCTGGCATTAAGACCACATGCACTCGGCCCTATTGCTGCTCTACTGTTCTACTTTTTGTGGCCGTGGAGAGTGGCAAACAGGAGCATAGATATATACATATATAGAGAGAGTTACAAGAGCTCCTCACAAAATGAGAATATCATCAAAAAGTGAATTTATTTCAGTTCTTCAATACAAAAAGTGAAACTCATAATGAAAACACAAAAGTCATTATCTCAGTAAATTAGAATACTTTATAACACCAGCTTGAAAAATGATTGTAAAATCCGAAATGTTCCCTACTAAAATGTATGATCAGTAAATGCACTCAGTACTTGGTCAGGCTCCTTTTGCATTAATTACTGCATCAATGCGGCGTGGCATGGAGGCGATCAGCCTGTGGCACTGCTGAGGGGTTATGGAAGCCCAGGTTGCTTTGATAGCAGCCTTCAGCTCGTCTGCATTGTTGGGTCTGGTGTCTCATCTTCCTCTTGACAGTACTCCATAGATTCTCTATTGGGTTAAGGTCAGGCGAGTTTGCTGCCAATCAAGCCCAGTGATACTGTTGTTTTTACACCAGATATTGGTACTTTTGGCAGTGTGGACAGGGGCCAAGTCCTGCTGGAGAAGCATGAAGTGCTCGGATATTTCCTGGTAGACGGCTGTGCTGACTTTGGTCTTGATAAAACACAGTGGACCTACACCAGCAGATATCATGGCTCCCCAAACCATCACTGATTGTGGAGACTTCACACTAGACCTCCAGCAACTTGGATTGTGGCCTCCCCACTCTTCCTCCAGACTCTGGGACCTTGATTTCTAAATAAAATGCAGAATTTACTTTCATCTGAAAACAACACCTTGGACCACTGACAACAGTTCTTCTCCTTGGCCCAGTTAAGATGCTTCTGGCGTTGTCTATTGGTCATGAGTGGCTAACACAAGGAATGCGACACTTGTAGCCCATGTCCTGGAGACGTCTGTGTCTCCTTTGAGGCCCTGGTATTTCTCCAGCTTCTCATATTCCTTCTTTCTGATGTTGCTGTCACTTGGCACTGTCACATCTATTATCATTGCTGTCTTCTGATCCTTGTCTACTATCACCATGTCTGGTTGGTTAGCCATCACCTGCTTATCCATCTTGATCTTGAAGTCCCACAGGATTTTAGCCCTTTCATTCTCCACCACTTTTTCTGAGGTTTCCCTCCTGGATTTAAGGGGACTTAGCCCATACGCTGTGCAGATGTTCCTGTATACAATCCCCGCTACTTGGTTGTGGCGTTCGGTATACGCTGTTCTTGCATTTTGCATCCTGCCGCTCGTGTTGGGCAGTTTCTGAGGTTTCTTTGCATAGTCTGCACCTCGCGTCTTGTCTTGTGTGGTAGATTCCTGCTTCTATGGATGTGGTACTTAGTGCCGCTATGATTACTACCTCTGTGCTGTCTCAGATTCCAGCTTTCTCCAGCCATTGGTAGCCACCTCGATTATCTGGCGATGGTAGGTCCCATGCAGTGACATGTCTTATCATGACGCTTCATGTTCCTGTTCCTCCTTCCAGATCTGTTGTTGCTGCCTTAGGCTTTCTCTCAGCATCTCATCTTTTGGTGCATTTTTCTGATGTATTCTTGGATACTCGTTGTTTCATCCGTGATGGTGGCTTGGATGCTTATCAAGCCTCGACCACCCTCCTTTCTGGTGGTATACAATCTTTGTGTGCCAGACTTAGGGTGGAGACCTCCATGCATTGTGAGGAGCACACATCTGCAGCTTCCATCTCTTCTTTGGCCAGCACACTATGCCAGCCTGGTATCTGATAACTGGCAGGGCATATGTATTGATGGCGCGGATTTTATTCTTCCCATTGAGCTGGCTCTTCAGGAACTGTCTTACCCTGTGATGGTATCTTGCTGTTGCTGCTTTCCTTGCCTCCTCATCATGGTTCCCGTATCCCTGTGGGATGCCGAGGTACTTGTAGCATGTCTGTACATCTGCTGTGTGCCCTGCTGGTAATTCCACTCCATCAGTCTTGACTACTTTGCCTCTCTTTATTACCAACCTGCCGCACTTCTCCAATCCGAAAGACATCCCGATGTCCTCACTGTAGATCCTTGTCAGGTGGATCAGTGAATTAATGTCTCGCTCGTTTCTTGCATACAGCTTGATGTTATCCATGTAGAGAAGGTGGATGATGGGGCTTATACTTTTGAACTTGTATCCATAGCCAGACTAAATAATTATCTGACTGAGGGGGTTCAAGCCTATGCAGAACAGCAATGGGGATTTATATACAGAGTGAGAGAGATATGTATGTGTGTGTGTGTGTGTGTGTATGTATGTATGTATGTATGTATGTATGTATATATATATATATACACTCACCGGCCACTTTATTAGGTACACCTGTCCAACTTCTTGTTAACACTTAATTTCTAATCAGCCAATCACATGGCGGCAACTCAGTGCATTTAGGCATGTAGACATGGTCAAGACAATCTCCTGCAGTTCAAACCGAGCATCAGTATGGGGAAGAAAGGTGATTTGAGTGCCTTTGAACGTGGCATGGTTGTTGGTGCCAGAAGGGCTGGTCTGAGTATTTCAGAAACTGCTGATCTACTGGGATTTTCACGCACAACCATCTCTAGGGTTTACAGAGAATGGTCCGAAAAAGAAAAAAAATCCAGTGAGCGGCAGTTCTGTGGGCGGAAATGCCTTGTTGATGCCAGAGGTCAGAGGAGAATGGGCAGACTGGTTTGAGCTGATAGAAAGGCAACAGTGACTCAAATCGCCACCCGTTACAACCAAGGTAGGCCTAAGAGCATCTCTGAACGCACAGTGCGTCGAACTTTGAGGCAGATGGGCTACAGCAGCAGAAGACCACACCGGGTACCACTCCTTTCAGCTAAGAACAGGAAACTGAGGCTACAATTTGTACAAGCTCATAGAAATTGGACAGTAGAAGATTGGAAAAACGTTGCTTGGTCTGAGGAGTCTCGATTTCTGCTGCGACATTCGGATGGTAGGGTCAGAATTTGGCGTAAACAACATGAAAGCATGGATCCATCCTGCCTTGTATGGAGCATCTTTGGGATGTGCAGCCGACAAATCTGCGGCAACTGTGTGATGCCATCATGTCAATATGGACCAAAATCTCTGAGGAATGCTTCCAGCACCTTGTTGAATCTATGCCACGAAGAATTGAGGCAGTTCTGAAGGCAAAAGGGGGTCCAACCCGTTACTAGCACGGTGTACCTAATAAAGTGGCCGGTGTATATATATATATATATATATATATATATATATATATATATATATATATATTGTGACAAAACACTCTGGGATCGCCTTTGCTGGGGTCAAAAATCACGTGGTTTGTGCATTGAATCCTGAGGCGACAGCAGGTTTCTGAGTAGGCTGACCTCAGGTCAGATTTATTAAAGTGAAAGCAAGACAGAAAACAAAACATAAAAATAAATCCTAGCCTGTCCGGCGCTAACTAAACAAATACGTTGCTAACTAACAACTGGGGGGGCTTCTCCCACCCAGCTAACAACACTCAGTCCTTGAGCATAGCTCTCACTCACGTTTGTCTCACACAGACAGGCAATCTGTGTGCCCCAGGCTGACACCTGAAACCTCCAGCTGGTCAGCCTTTATTCCTGCACTTATTAACCCCTCGGTATCCTGAAGATACTGAGCGGCCTAATTCACATAGGACAAATACCTGGGCGAGATATACCTGCCCCCCACTACCAGACCGACATGACTCTTACATATCCTCCCCCCCTGCTCAGACCACTCAGGTCGAGCAAGAATACTCTCGAAACAGTGTACTCGGGACAGGGCATCAGCGTTCCCCATCTGCACCCCGGGGCGGTGCTCCACCGTGAAAGAGTAAGCCTGCAGGGCAAGGAACCACCAGGTTACCCGACTATTACGGTCCTTGTGGAGATGCATCCACTTGAGAGGGGCATGGTCCGTGACCAGCCTAAACTTCCTACCTGCCAGGTAATATTTGAGGGAGTCGAGAGCCCATTTGATGGCTAGGCACTCTTTTTCAATCACGGCATACCTCTGCTCATGTACATTCAGTTTCCGACTGAGGTAGAGGACCGGGTGTTCGACTCCGTCCCTTACCTGGGAAAGTACAGCTCCGATACCAGTATCAGAAGCATCAGTTTGCACCACAAACTCGCTGCTGAAATCAGGAGTCACTAGTACGGGCTGAGAGCACAAAGCCCGTTTCAGACTGTGGAAGGCCTCTTCAGCCGCTGAGGTCCATTTTACCATGACGGAATCCCTCCCTTTGGTAAGATCCGTCAAGGGGGTAGCCATGGCCGCAAAGTTGGGTATGAACCGGCGATAATAGCCGGCAATGCCCAGGAAAGCTTGAACTTGTTTCTTGTTCACTGGTTGCGGCCAGCCCTGAATTGCCTGTATTTTGTCGATCTGGGGTTTAACCACTCCTCTGCCAATCACGTAGCCCAAGTATCGGGCTTCTTCAAGGCCGATGTGACATTTCTTGGGATTCGCCGTTAAGCCTGCGTCTCTCAGGTCATCAATCACCGCCTGTACCTTCCGGAGGTGAGCTTCCCAGTCCACGCTGTAAATTATGATGTCGTCTAGGTAGGCAGAGGCGTACTGCCTGTGGGGCCTCAAGACTCGATCCATCAATCTCTGGAACGTTGCTGGGGCTCCGTGAAGTCCAAACGGCATGTAGATATACTGGAACAGCCCTTCCGGTGTAGCAAATGCCGTCTTCTCTCTGGCCGCCTCGGCCAGAGGGATCTGCCAGTACCCCTTTATTAGATCCAGGGTCGTAATGTATCGGGCTTTACCCAGCCGATCGATCAACTCATCGACCCGGGGCATAGGGTAGGCATCAAATTTAGAAACCGCATTCAGTTTCCTAAAGTCATTGCAAAACCGTATAGAGCCATCCGGCTTAGGTATCAACACGATTGGACTGGACCAGGCGCTGTGCGACTCTTCAATGACTCCTAAGTCCAACATTGCCTTCACCTCCCGGGAGACGGCTTCACGGCGTGCTTCCAGAATCCGGTACGGCTTCACATGAACTGTGACACCAGGCTCTGTGACAATCTCATGTTTCACTAGCCTAGTCTGGCCAGGTTTTTCCGAGAAAAACTGTTGGTTCTGTAACAAAAACTGCTTAACCTCAGATTTTTGTCGTTCAGAGAGAGTCTCGGCAATCTGCACCTCCGGTACGGTAGGTGAGCAAACCGGACGGGGCAGATCCGCTGTTAGGGCAGCGCGGTCTTTCCAGGGTTTTATCAGATTCACATGATAAATCTGTTCTGGTTTTCTCTTACCAGGCTGGTGCACTTTATAGTTCACTTCTCCAAATCGTTCCATGACCTCAAAGGGGCCCTGCCATTTCGCCAGAAATTTACTATCCACCGTAGGGATTAGGATCAACACCCTATCCCCGGGTGCAAACGTATGGACCTTGGCGCCTCTATCATAACTTAGCCTCTGGGCTCCCTGGGCCTGTAACATACACTCACCGGCCACTTTATTAGGTACACCTGTCCAACTTCTTGTTAACACTTAATTTCTAATCAGCCAATCACATGGCGGCAACTCAGTGCATTTAGGCATGTAGACATGGTCAAGACAATCCCCTGCAGTTCAAACCGAGCATCAGTATGGGGAAGAAAGGTGATTTGAGTGCCTTTGAACGTGGCATGGTTGTTGGTGCCAGAAGGGCTGGTCTGAGTATTTCAGAAACTGCTGATCTACTGGGATTTTCACGCACAACCATCTCTAGGGTTTACAGAGAATGGTCCGAAAAAGAAAAAAAATCCAGTGAGCGGCAGTTCTGTGGGCGGAAATACCTTGTTGATGCCAGAGGTCAGAGGAGAATGGGCAGACTGGTTCGAGCTGATAGAAAGGCAACAGTGACTCAAATCGCCACCCGTTACAACCAAGGTAGGCCTAAGAGCATCTCTGAACGCACAGTGCGTCGAACTTTGAGGCAGATGGGCTACAGCAGCAGAAGACCACACCGGGTACCACTCCTTTCAGCTAAGAACAGGAAACTGAGGCTACAATTTGTACAAGCTCATCGAAATTGGACAGTAGAAGATTGGAAAAACGTTGCTTGGCCTGATGAGTCTCGATTTCTGCTGCGACATTCGGATGGTAGGGTCAGAATTTGGCGTAAACAACATGAAAGCATGGATCCATCCTGCCTTGTATGGAGCATCTTTGGGATGTGCAGCCGACAAATCTGCGGCAACTGTGTGATGCCATCATGTCAATATGGACCAAAATCTCTGAGGAATGCTTCCAGCACCTTGTTGAATCTATGCCACGAAGAATTGAGGCAGTTCTGAAGGCAAAAGGGGGTCCAACCCGTTACTAGCATGGTGTACCTAATAAAGTGGCCGGTGAGTGTATGTTCCCTAACAATGGGCATGACAGCAGCAATACGGTCCTGCATTTGCGTTACATGGTCTATCACCGTTTTAAAGGGAGTGACTTGACCTTCCCAGGTTTCTTTTGCGACGTCCAACAGTCCACGGGGACGACGGGCGTATAATAGCTCGAAAGGCGAGAACCCTGTGGAAGACTGGGGAACTTCCCTAATGGCAAACAGCAAATAGGGTAACAAGTAATCCCAGTTCTTCCCATCTCTGTCTATCGCCTTCCGGAGCATCTGTTTTAAGGTTTTATTGAACCGCTCAACCAACCCATCTGTTTGAGGGTGATAGACAGATGTACGCAACGGATCTATTTGTAAGAGTCTGCAGAGCTCCTTCATTACTCTCAACATAAAGGGAGTCCCCTGGTCAGTGAGTATCTGTTTTGGAATTCCTACCCGACTAAACACTTGCACCAATTCTTTGGCGATCATTTTGGTAGCAGTGTTACGCAAAGGGATGGCTTCCGGGTAGCGAGTGGCATAGTCCATGATGACGAGGATATGTTGGTGCCCACGTGCGGACCGGGGAAGGGGCCCAACCAAATCCATCCCAATTCTCTCAAAAGGGACCCCAATGATAGGGAGGGGTACCAAAGGGCTACAGTACCGAGGTTTAGGTGCCGGGACTTGGCACTCTGGACAGGACTCACAATAGTTACGCACATCATTGTGTATTCCAGGCCACACAAAACAATGCAATATTCTTTCTGTGGTTTTTTGTACCCCCAGATGTCCCCCCATTATATGTCCGTGGGCCAGGTCCAGTACCTTCCGCCGATAAGGTTTGGGTACCACTAACTGCTGCACAGTGTCTTCCCCTTTTTTTTCTACCTGGTAGAGTAAATCATTTTCAAGAACCATGTACGGGTACGCTAGCCTAGTGTCAGGTTCTACGGGTACGCTATCTATCATTTTTAAATTTTTCCTAGCCTGAGTCAGGGTAGGATCTTTCATTTGTTCGCTTTGGAAGTCATCCAACTGGACTCCCAAATCTGGTAGGCAGGGTGCGGGATGGCTGTCTGCCTCCGCCTCTCGCTGAGTTTCCTCAGTTTCCCCCGCCATAACTGAGAAGGGGTACTGAAGGTTAGATTCACTAATCTCCCCAGCAGCATCTTCCTGTGGGGTCTCCTCCAGGAGCTCGGGACCTCCAGGTAGTATGGGAGAAGATTCACGGTCACAGCTACCGTGAAGGAGCAACTGATTCTCCCACAACTGCCAGAAAAGAGGAAAATCCCTGCCCAAGATTATATCCTGTAACAATGCGGGAACGAGTCCCACTTTGTGTTGCACAGACCCATAGGGAGTGGAGATACATATGACCGCTGTAGGATATGAGCAGGTGTCACCATGCACACACGTTACAGAAAACTTGTCAGACGGACTAGTTGGACGTGCTATCAGACTGGCTTTCACTAGAGTCACCACACTTCCAGAGTCTAGTAATGCCACAACATTTTTCCCATCTACAGACAATTCACACAGATGTTTTACTGTATCATTTTGACCCGCATTCACACTTACTAGCCGTGTAACCAAAGACATGCGTTTCTTAGAGTCCGTAACGTCGCACTGCATGGGTTCAGTGGTAACAGGACAGTTCGCAGAAACATGGCCCTTCTCATGGCAACGGAAACACCTAACAAGCCCCCTATTGAAACCAGAGTCCGACACCCTTGATCTCGGGGTGCGAGCAGTCCCGTGTTCCTCCCCCACAGTTTTTGGCAATTTTCCTTCCCCCGCAGTCCCTGGAACAGTCTTACCGGTTCCACGAGGAGGAGGTACAGTTCGCTTAGTAGCGGTATCATCAGGAAGTCCTTCCGCCACGGAATAACGCTCCATCAAGTCCACCAGTTGATCCGCTGTCGCGGGATTTCCTTGGCTCACCCACTTTTTCAGCGCCGGTGGTAGTACTCTCAGGTACTTGTCCAGAACGACCCGCTGGATTATCTCCGGAGTTGTCAGTACCTCGGGTTGCAGCCATTTCTTTATCAAGTAGATCCGGTCGAACATCTGAGACCGCGCCGGTTTATCTTGCTGGTAGGTCCACTGGTGCACCCTCTGTGCACAGACAGCCATCGTCACACCGAGCCGGGCCAGGATCTCAGTTTTCAGCTTCTCAAAGTCCTGAGCGACTTCCGAGTCCAAGTCATGGTAAGCTTTTTGGGCCTCGCCGGAGAGGAACGGAGCAATCAAATCGGCCCATCGTTCCTTCGGCCACTTCTCTCTCAACGCCGTCCGCTCAAACGTTGTCAGGTACGCCTCGACGTCATCTTCTGCGGTCAGCTTTTGCCAGTATCGACTCACATGGATCTTTCTGGACTCTGCTTCTGGGCCAGCCTCAGGCATGCTCACCAGGCGCTGCGCCACCTGTTGGAGAAGCTGGCGGTCTGCAGCCGTCATGTCCAGTAACTCCCTCAGCTGTGCGGCCATCAAGCGATTAGCTTCGTGCTGTGCGGCAGTGGACTGTACTAGGGCTTTCACCACGTCTTCCATACTGTCGCCTGTGCCACGCGTTGCCTGCATTCTCCACCACAATGTGACAAAACACTCCGGGATCGCCTTTGCTGGGGTCAAAGGTCACGTGGTTTGTGCATTGAATTCTGAGGCGACAGCAGGTTTCTGAGTAGGCTGACCTCAGGTCAGATTTATTAAAGTGAAAGCAAGACAGAAAACAAAACATAAAAATAAATCCTAGCCTGTCCGGCGCTAACTAAACAAATACGTTGCTAACTAACAACTGGGGGGGCTTCTCCCACCCAGCTAACAACACTCAGTCCTTGAGCATAGCTCTCACTCACGTTTGTCTCACACAGACAGGCAATCTGTGTGCCCCAGGCTGACACCTGAAACCTCCAGCTGGTCAGCCTTTATTCCTGCACTTATTAACCCCTCGGTATCCTGAAGATACTGAGCGGCCTAATTCACATAGGACAAAACAAATACCTGGGCGAGATATACCTGCCCCCGACTACCAGACCGACATGACTCTTACAATATATATATATATTATTATACATATAGTTGTGTGAAAAAGGGCTTGCCACTTCTTGATTTCCTATTCTTTTGTATGTTTGTCACACTCAAAATATTTCAGATCACCAAATTTAATTATTAGACAAAACTAACACAAGTAATCACAAAATGTAGTTTTTAAATGAAGGTCTATTATTAAGGGAAAAAGAAATCCAAACTTACAGGGCCCTGTGTGAAAAAGTGATTGTGCCCCTACCCACTTAAAACATAAAGTAACTGGTTTATCACATCTTTGGGAAGCTGCATTCACATTTCCTAGCCACACCCTGGCCTGATTGCTGCCACATCTGTTCTCAGTCAAGAAATCACTAAAATAGGACCTGCCTGACAAAGTGAAGTACACCAAAAGAACTCAAAAGCTAGACATCATGCTGCTATCCAAAGAAATTCTGGAATAAATGAGAAACAAAGTAATTGAGATCTTTCAGTCTGGAAAAGGTCATAAAGCCATTTCTAAAGCTGTGGGACTCTAGCGAGCCCTAGTGAGAGCCATTATCCACAAATGGCGAAAACATGGAACAGTGGTGAACCTTCCCAGGAGTGGCCGGCTGACCAAAATTGCCCCAAGAGTGCAGTGGTGACTCATCCAATAGGTCACAAAAGACCTCACAACATCAATGTCCAAAGAACTGCAGGACTCACTTGCCTCAGTTAAGGTCAGTGTTTATGACTCCACCATAAGAAAGAGACTGGGCAAAAATGACCTGCATTACATCTGGCGTAGACTTAGCACAACATTTCAGAAAAGGGACATCATACTATCAGTAAAATATGGTGGTGGTAGTGTTATGGTCTGGGGCTGGTTTGCTGCTTCAGGACCTGGAAGACCTGCTGTGGCACATGGAACCATGAATTCTGCTGTCTACCAAAAAATCCTGAAGGAGACTGTCCGGCCATCTGTTCATGACCTCAAGGTGAAGCGCACTTGGGTTATGCATCAGGACATGGATCCAAGACACACCAGCAAGTCCACCTCTGAATGACATATAAAAAACTATCACGACTTTGGAGTGGCCTAGTCAAAGTCCTGACCTTAATCTGATTGAGATGCTGTAGCATAACCTTAAAAAGGCGGTTCATGCTTGGAAACCTCCAACGTGGCTGAATTACAACAAATCTGCAGAGATGTACGGCCAAAATTCCTCCAGAGCGTTGTAAGAGACTCATTTCCAGTTATCACAAATGCTTGATTGCAGTTGTTGCTGCTAAGGGCGCCCCAACCAGTTATTGGGTTTAGGGGGCAATCTCTTTTTCAGATAAGGACCTGTAGGTTTGGATTTATTTTTCCCTTATAGGGGACCGGTCACGTAATTTGAAGCATTTACACTGTCCTCAGTGCTGTTAGTGATGCAGTGTGCAGAACTGTAATGATGTCCAAAGAACAATCTCATATATATATATATATATATATATATATATATATATATATATATATATATATATATATATCTCGTACCTGCTCATTTAGTCATAGGGGTTTGCTTCATTTTCTGTTCAGTCACCGGTGTCTGCGCCCACTCAGATTGATTGATTTCCCTAGTTGTGCCAACAGCACAGGAATCCCACATTTGCGCAGTGTGTAGCGTGGAGCTGGCTGCACTTGTGCAGTGTTAGGTCGGGGAGCCCCGCATTTGCCTGCTTCATTGAGGATGGATTAAAGAGGGAAAAGCCCATACCGCCCATTAACGAGCTTCAATGTCTATGCTGCTCCGAGTTTAATGTTTACATACTTCATATTTAGTGTCTGTGCAGTTCTTTGTTCAGGGTCTGGGCGGCTCATTGTTCGCGGTCTGAGTGGCTCTGTTTTGCGAGTGTACGCGACTCTGTTGGGAGTGTATATGGCTCTGATTTGGGTCTCGGTGGCTCCGTGGCCGCGGTCTCTGTGGCCGCGGTCTCTGTGGCTCCATGGCCGCGGTCTCTGTGGCTCTGTGGCCGCGGTCTCTGTGGCTCCATGGCCGCGGTCTCTGTGGCCGCGGTCTCTGTGGCTCTGTGGCCGCGGGCTCTGTGGCCGCGGTCTCGGCGGCTCCGTGGCCGCGGTCTCGGCGGCTCCGTGTCTGGGGTCTCGGTGGCTCCAAGCGTCAAAACCTGCAAAGCAATTAAAAAGTTTTTTTTCTGGTCCCCCCTCCTGGTGGCTTCTGCTTGAAAGCTGCTCACCATTGTGTACATAATAAAAGAAAACAATAATAATAAAGTGCCGGCACCAAGAAGGATTCTTAAGGGCAGATTCCCCATTTCCTGCAGCATCTTCTGCCTGCTTCGCTATCTGCTGGACGTCTGGACGGACCGTACTGTAGATCTGCGCTGATCGCTGCTCGTTCACCGTCTCAGAGCAGTTCTCTATCTGACAGTAAACGGTTGTGATCTGTGTGCGCCGATGCCGGCGGGTTACCACGGCGGGTGACTGTCACTGCCATCTACAGAGTGCGACCGATCCGTCATAGGTTTACCTTTCCCATAGAGATGAGAACATTGTGTGAACGCAGATGTTAGTCTCCATCCTTTCCCAGCCCACAAATAAGTTGTGAAATCAGTTTTATTTCTTACTATTTTTCTACCCCTAGAAGGCCGTGAAGATCGAGCATGAGTTCACCTGCTCGTGTATTGGGGTCATATTGCAGATCTCCCAGGGCCGGCAGCTCTCACACTGGTGATTAAGGTAGAAGTTTGTCACCCCGGTCCTGGTGTGCAGAGCGGGCGGCCACTTGTGCAGCAGGCGCTTCACCGACTCACGTCATGTGTCAGCACATTGGATATAACATTACAGGTGTCACTGACAATTACCACCTACCCCACAATAAACAAGCCCTTCTGTCTGTGCAAAATACAGAAAACGGGACGACACATCAGAAGGAAAATGACTCAACTTCTGCCAGTGAGGAAGTAGTTAAATTCGCCAGTGTCAGTGGCACTTTACATTGGGGATGGCTGCTCTCAGGCTGCCCCTGTACACACCTGGCCGCCCATCTAACTGGTGATGGGGAGAGAATGATGGGGCAGATTGTTTTCACATGCCCCATCCTGCTCTTCCTGGAGAATGTGAGTGTGCTGCCTGTGAATAGATGCTCCCGGCCGATCCATCGCTTCCATGTGAAGATTAACTATTGCACTGCCAGATGCAGAAACCTCCGGACCGCGCAGGAATTTGCCTCCTGTGTATGACAGGCCCAGTTATAACTACAAGATCATTAGTTGCTAATGACAAGGTCACTGCTTTATTGCAGTGGGATCTACTACTGTATTATACCATAATCCTTGATTATAGTGGATTCTACTAATCTACAGAATTGTGATTGGATCTAGTACTGTATTAAGATGGGATCTATCAGCTCGTGGCGGGATCTAATACTTTGTGATCTACTACTGTATTAGATTGGGATATACTACTACACTATGGTAAATCTGCTATCATATTCCGGTGTGATCTATTGCTATATTATGCTAGATCTACTGCTATATTATCTGTATGATCTACTACTTTACTATGGTGGGATCTACTGTATATTGGCATAATCAAGCTATTATGGTGGGTTCTATGAATATAGAGCACGATGACTGGATTTCCTACTGTATATCATGGAGGGATCTGTTATATTATGATGGATATAGCACTGTATTAAGATGAGATATACCACTCTGGTATGGTGTGATCTTGTACTTCTATGGTAAGATCTACTGTGTGTTATTATGGTGGGACCTATTGTGTTAATATGGCACGGTCTACTTTGTGTTATGGTGGGATCTACTGTGTTAATATGATGGAATCTACTGTATTTTAGCATAATCATTATATTATGGTGGCGTCTCCGATTATACAGCATGATGATTGGATCTACTACTGTGTATTATGGTGGAATCTACTTTATGTTATTATTATATTATGGGTTCTACCATTGCATTAGAATGGGATTTACCACTTTGGTATGGTGGGTGGGATCTACTGTGTGTTAATGTGGTGGGATCTACTCTGTGCTCTGCCATTGGGGCATGTTTGCAACCACCGGATTGATCTTCTGTCACAGTAGGGTTTCTGGCGTACATTGATGAGATCTAGTGGCATCTGTCCAGTAATACGACAATGTAATATCAGACCGCTGCTTCCCATCTGATGGTGTGACGTGTCGGCGGTGTAAGGCTGTCATTGTCAGTTGTGGTGATCACTTGATGAAAGTAATCCTGTGGAGATCTCTATTACTGTAGTGATGACGGTGGGAGTGAGAAATCAATGTCAGGACGAAAGGGAAGAGTTATCTGAATAAAGAGTAAATGTGGCGTCCCCTACCACACGTCTGTGGACGGGAACCCTCAATATGGGGAAAGAGAGGGTGAGGAGAGGGGGGGGGAAAGAGGGAGAGGGGGGGGGAAAGAGGGAGAGGGGGGGGGAAAGAGGGAGAGGGGGGGGAAAGAGGGAGAGGAAAGAGAGAAAAGTGGAAAGAGGGGATAGAGGGAGAGAGGGAAAGCAAGGTTTAGGCTAGGTTCACATTGCTTTCTTGGCGTCCGTAGATGGACTACGTTACACCGCGGCATAACGCGGTGTAACGTAGTCCGTTAACGCCGCCATTGAATGCAATGTCTGATGCATCGCTAGCGCACGCCCCCAATGGGCCGTCATTGAGTGACGGACCCTGAGATGTGGGCTGCAGCATTTCCGGGTCCGTCACTGCTAGCACAGATAGAGCTAGCAGATGCTCTATCTGCGCTAGCGCGATGTAACGTCGGCACTTGCGTTAACAGCAGCCCATTAGCGTATGTGCTGAACGGGCTGCTGCTAACGCAGTGTGAACCTAGCCTTAGGGGAAAGAGGGAGAGTGATATCTGAGTGTAGTAGATGAGTGAATCTTACTTGGTGAGATAAGCTTGAATCTTGCTCACCTGGTGCAAGGAGACAACACTGGGAAAAGTTTGCAAACAAGGGTGATCCTTCCTCCGGTGTGCTGCCTGTCTGTACATGGAGATGACTTTCATCAACCAGAATTTTTTTTCCCTCCACGTGGATATTGTGAAAGGATGTTTTGGGGCGCTTCCTTCAGAGGATCCGTAACCCAATCTGGAATAAGGGGGTTATATAGTCAAAGAACCAAGTATCTCGGATGTAGACTCAGATGATATTTTAATGGCTACGTGAAATGCTAAATTTTATAAAAGATAATAAAAACTTATTAAAAAACAATGCATGTCGGCCTTCATCAGGTGTAGAATAAAATGATTTTGTAAGCTATTAATACTCCACTTTCATTACTATTAGATGTGGTTGTACTAACAGGAAAAGAATGTTGTACATGCATATTACAGTGCCTTGCGAAAGTATTCGGCCCCCTGGAACTTTTCCACCTTTTCCCACATATCATGCTTCAAACAAAGATTATCAGCTTTGTACATCGAGAGACTGAAATTCTTGCCCGTTCTTCCTTGGCAAACAGCTCGAGCTCAGTGAGGTTTGATGGAGATCGTTTGTGAACAGCAGTTTTCAGCTCTTTCCACAGATTCTCGATTGGATTGAGGTCTGGACTCTGACTTGGCCATTCTAACACCTGGATAAGTTTATTTGTGAACCATTCCATTGTAGATTTTGCTTTATGTTTGGGATCATTGTCTTGGTGGAAGACAAATCTCCGTCCCAGTCTCAGGTCTTTTGCAGACTCCAACAGGTTTTCTTCAAGAATGGTCCTGTATTTGGCTCCATCCATCTTCCCATGAATTTTAGCCATCTTTCCTGTCCCTGCTGAAGAAAAGCAGGCCCAAACCATGATGCTGCCACCACCATGTTTGACAGTGGGGATGGTGTGTTCAGGGTGATGAGCTGTGTTGCCTTTACGCCAAACATATCATTTGGCATTGTTGCCAAAAAGTTCGATTTTGGTTTCATCTGACCAGAGCACCTTCTTCCACATGTTTGGTGTGTCTCCCAGGTGGCTTGTTGCAAACTTTAAATTACACTTTTTATGGATATCTTTGAGAAATGGCTTTCTTCTTGCCACTCTTCCATAAAGGCCAGATTTGTGCAGTGTATGACTGATTGTTGTCCTATGGACAGACTGTCCCACCTCAGCTGTAGATCTCTGCAGTTCATCCAGAGTGATCATGGGCCTCTTGGCTGCATCTCTGATCAGTCTTCTCCTTGTTTGAGATGAATGTTTAGAGGGACGGCCGGGTCTTGGTAGATTTGCAGTGGTATGATACTCCTTCCATTTCAATATGATCGCTTGCACAGTGCTCCTTGGGATGTTTAAAGGTTTGGAAATCATTTTGTTTCCAAATCCGGCTTTAACCCCTTACTGACCTCGGACGGGATAGTACGTCCGAGGTCAGATCCCCTGCTTTGATGCAGGGCTCCGCGGTGAGCCCGCATCAAAGCCGGGACATGTCAGCTGTTTTGAACAGCTGACATGTGCCCGCAATAGCGGCGGGTGAAATTGAGATTCACCCGCCGCTATTAACTAGTTAAATGCTGCTGTCAAACGCAGACAGCGGCATTTAACTACCGCATCCGGCCGGGGGGCCGGATATGAGCACATCGCCGACCCCCGTCACATGATCGGGGGTCAGCGATGCTTCTGTATAGTAACCATAGAGGTCCTTGAGACCTCTATGGTTACTGATCCCCGGCAGCTGTGAGCGCCACCTTGTGGTCGGCGCTCACAGCACACCTGATTTTCTGCTACATAGCAGCGAACAGCAGATCGCTGCTATGTAGCAGAGCCGATCGTGCTGTGCCTGCTTCTAGCCTGCTATGGAGGCTATTGAAGCATGGCAAAAGTAAAAAAAAAAAAAAAAAAAAAAAAAAAGTTAAAAAAATATAAAAGTTTAAATCACCCCCCTTTCGCCCCAATCAAAATAAATAATAAAAAAAAAAAATCAAACCTACACATATTTGGTATCGCCGCGTTCAGAATCGCCCGATCTATCAATAAAAAAAGGCATTAACCTGATCGCTAAACGGCGTAACGAGAAAAAAATTCGAATTTTTGGGTTGCCGCGACATTGCATTAACCCCTTCCCGACCCATGACGCCACATAGGCGTCATGAAAACCCGTGCCAATCCGACCCATGACGCCTATGTGGCGTCATGGAATGATCGCGTCCCTGCAGATCGGGTGAAGGGGTTAACTCCTATTTTACCCGATCTGCAGGGAGAGGGGGAGTGGTACTTCAGCCCAGGGGGGGTGGCTTCACCCCCCCGTGGCTACGATCGCTCTGATTGGCTGTTGAAAGTGAAACTGCCAATCAGAGCGATTTGTAATATTTCACCTAAAAAACTGGTGAAATATTACAATCCAGCCATGGCCGATGCTGCAATATCATCGGCCATGGCTGGAAACACTAATGTGACCCCCCCCCACCCCACCGATCGCCCCCCCAGTGCTCCGTTATAGGGTCCGGTCCCCTCCGTCCGCCTGCCGGCTCCCCCGTCCTGCTGTCCGCTCCCCCGTCCTCCTGCCCGCTCCCCCCCTGCTCCTATGTCACCCCCCCGTGCTCCGACGCCCCCCCCGTGCCCCGATCTCCCCCCCTTATACTTACCGAGGCTCCCGGTCCCCGTCCGCCTCCATCATGGGCGCCGCCATCTTCCAAAATGGCGGGCGCATGCTCAGTGCGCCCGCCGGCCGGCAGATTCATTAGAGGTACATTTTGATCGCTGTGGTAGGTTCTATCACAGCGATCAAAATAAAAAAATAATAAATAAACCCCCCCCTTTATCACCCCCATAGGTAGGGACAATAATAAAATAAAGAAAATATTTTTTTTTCTTTTTCCACTAGGGTTAGGGTTAGAACTAGGGTTAGAACTAGGGGTAGGGTTAGGGGTAGGGTTATGGCATGTGCACACAGAGCGGATCGGCCGCGGATCCGCAGCGGATCGGCCGCGGATCCGCAGCGGATCGGCCGCGGATCCGCCGCGGATCGGCCGCGGATCGGCTGCGGATCCGCAGCGGATCCGCCGCGGATCGGCCGCGGATCCGCAGCGGATCGGCAGCGGATCCGCAGCGGATCCGCAGCGGATCGGCAGCGGATTGGCCGCGGATCCGCAGCGGATTGGCCGCTGCGAATTCGAAGCAGTTTTCCATCAGGTTTACAGTACCATGTACACCTAAGGAAAACCAAATCCGCTGTGCCCATGGTGCGGAAAATTCCGTGCAGAAACGCTGCGTTGTATTTTCCGCAGCATGTCAATTCTTTGTGCGGATTCCGCAGCGTTTTACACCTGTTCCTCAATAGGAATCCGCAGGTGAAATCTGCACAAAAAAACACTGGAAATCTGCTGTAAATCCGCAGGTAAAACGCAGTGCCTTTTACCTGCAGATTTTTCAAAAATCATGAGGAAAAATCTCACACGAATCCGCAACGTGGGCACATAGCCTTAGGGTTAGGGTTGGAATTAGAGTTAGGGTTGGAATTAGGGCTAGGGTTTGAAATAGGGTTAAGATTAGGCTTGTGGTTAGGGTTACGGATAGGGTTAGGGGTGTGTTGGGGTTACAGTTGTGGTTAGGGTTGGGATTAGGGTTACGGTTGGGATTAGGGTTAGGATTAGGGTTGGAATTAGGGTTACGGGTGTGTTGCGGTTAGGGTTGTGGTTAGGGGTGTGTTGGGGTTAAGGTTGTGATTAGGGTTATGGCTACAGTTGGGATTAGGATTAGGGGTGTGTTGGGTTTAGTGTTGAAGTTAGAATTGAGGGGTTTCCACTGTTTAGGCACATCAGGGGTCTCCAAACGCAACATGGCGCCACCATTGATTCCAGCCAATCTTGCGTTCAATAAGTCAAATGGTGCTCCCGCCCTTCCAAGCCCCGACGTGCGCCCAAACAGTGGTTTACCCCCACATTTGGGGTACCAGCGTACTCAGGACAAACTGGGCAACAACTGCTGGGGTCTAATTTCTCCTGTTACCCTTGCAAAAATAAAAAATTACTTGCTAAAACATAATTTTTGAGGAAAGAACAATTATTTTTTATTTTCACGGCTCTGCGTTATAAACTTCTGTGAAGCACTTGGGGGTTGAAAGTGCTCACCACACATCTAGATAAGTTCCTTCGGGGGTCTAGTTTCCAAAATGGGGTCACTTGTGGGGTGTTTCTACTGTTTAGGTACATCAGGGGCTCTGCAAATGCAATGTGACGCCCGCAGACCATTCCATCAAAGTCTGCATTTCAAATGTCACTACTTCCCTTCCGAGCCCTGACGTGTGCCCAAACAGTGGTTTACCCCCACATATGGGGTATCAGCGTACTCACAACAAACTGGGCAACAAATATTGGGGTCCAAATTCTCCTGTTACCCTTGTGAAAATAAAAAATTGCTTGCTAAAACATCTTTTTTGAGGAAAGAAAAATGATTTTTTATTTTCACGGCTCTGCGTTGTAAACTTCTGTGAAGCACTTGGGGGTTGAACGTGCTCACCACACATCTAGATAAGTTCCTTGGGGGGTCTAGTTTCCAAAATGGGGTCACTTGTGGGGGGTTTCTACTGTTTAGGCATATCAGGGGCTCTGCAAACGCAACCTGACACCCGCAGAGCATTCCATCAAAGTCTGCATTTCAAAACGTCACTACTTCCCTTCCGAACCCCGACGTGTGCCAAAACAGTGGTTTACCCCCACATATGGGGTATCAGCGTACTCACAACAAACTGGGCAACAAATATTGGGGTCCAAATTCTCCTGTTACCCTTGTGAAAATAAAAAATTGCTTGCTAAAACATCTTTTTTGAGGAAAGAAAAATGATTTTTTATTTTCACGGCTCTGCGTTGTAAACTTCTGTGAAGCACTTGGGGGTTGAACGTGCTCACCACACATCTAGATAAGTTCCTTGGGGGGTCTAGTTTCCAAAATGGGGTCACTTGTGGGGGGTTTCTACTGTTTAGGCATATCAGGGGCTCTGCAAACGCAACCTGATGCCCGCAGAGCATTCCATCAAAGTCTGCATTTCAAAACGTCACTACTTCCCTTCCGAACCCCGACGTGTGCCAAAACAGTGGTTTACCCCCACATATGGGGTATCGGCGTACTCAGGAGAAACTGGACAACAACTTTTGGGGTCCAATTTCTCCTGTTACTCTTGCAAAAATAAAAAAATTCTGGGCTAAAAAAATATTTTTGAGGAAAGGAAACACATTTTTTATTTTCACGGCTCTGCGTTATAAACTTCTGTGAAGCACTTGGGGGTTCAAAGTGCTCACTACACATCTAGATAAGTTCCCTTGGGGGTCTAGTTTCCAAAATGGAGTCAATTGTGGGGAGTTCCTACTGTTTAGGCACATCAGGGGCTCTGCAAACGCAACCTAACGCCCGCAGAGCATTCCATCAAAGTCTGCATTTCAAAACGTCACTACTTCCCTTCCGAACCCTGACGTGTGCCAAAACAGTGGTTTACCCCCACATATGGGGTATCAGCGTACTCAGGAGAAACTGGACAACAACTTTTGGGGTCCAATTTCTCCTGTTACCCTTGGGAAAATAAAAAATTGTGGGCTAAAAAATCATTTTTGAGAAAAGAAAAATTATTTTTTATTTTCATGGCTCTGCGTTATAAACTTCTGTGAAGCACTTGGGGGTTCAAAGTGCTCACCACACATCTAGATTAGTTCCTTGGGAGGTCTAGTTTCCAAAATGGGGTCACTTGTGCGGGAGCTCCAATGTTTAGGCACACAGGGGCTCTCCAAACGCGACATGGTGTCCGCTAATGATTGGAGCTAATTTTCCGTTCAAAAAGCCAAATGGCGTGCCTTCCCTTCCGAGCCCTGCCGTGCGCCCAAACAGTGGTTTACCCCCACATATGGGGTATCATCGTACTCAGAACAAACTGGACAAAAACATTTGGGGTCCAATTTCTCCTATTACCCTTGGGAAAATAAAAAATTCTGGGCTAAAAATCATTTTTGAGGAAAGAAAAATTATTTTTTTATTTTCACGGCTCTGCGTTATAAACTTCTGTGAAGCACCTGGGGGTTATAAGTGCTCACTATGCATCTAGATAAGTTTCTTGGGGGGTCTAGTTTCCAAAATGGGGTCACTTGTAGGGGAGCTCCAATGTTTAGGCACACAGGGGCTCTCCAAACGCGACATGGTGTCCGCTAACGATTGGAGCTAATTTTCCATTCAAAAAGTCAAATGGCACGCCTCCCCTTCCGAGCCTTGCCGTGCACCCAAACAGTGGTTTACCCCCACATATGAGGTATCGGCATACTCAGGAGAA
The DNA here is from genome assembly GCF_051348905.1 of Ranitomeya variabilis. NCBI lineage: Eukaryota > Metazoa > Chordata > Amphibia > Anura > Dendrobatidae > Ranitomeya > Ranitomeya variabilis. The sequence goes on from NC_135233.1 coordinate 417,072,547, forward strand.
ATTGCCCAACAAATTTTAGGATCCATTTTATCCTGTTGCCCATGTGAAAATGAAAGAATTGAGGCTAAAAGAAATTTTGTGTGAAAAAAAAGTACTTTTTCATTTTTGCGGATCAATTTGTGAAGCACCTGGGGGTTTAAAGTGCTCACTATGCCTCTGGATGAGTTCCTTGGGGGGTCTAGTTTCCAAAATGGGGTCACTTGTGGAGGAGCTCCAATGTTTAGGCACACAGGAGCTTTCCAAACGCGACATGGTGTCCGCTAACGATGGAGATAATTTTCCATTCAAAAAGTCAAATGGCGCTCCTTCCCTTCCGAGCCTTACCATGTGCCCAAACAGTGGTTTACCCCCACATGTGAGGTATTGGTGTACTCAGGAGAAATTGCCCAACAAAATTTAGGATCCATTTTATCCTGTTGCCCATGTGAAAATGAAAAAATTGAGGCTAAAATAATTTTTTTGTGAAAAAAAAGTACTTTTTCATTTTTACGGATCAATTTGTGAAGCACCTGGGGGTTTAAAGTGCTCACTATGCTTCTAGATAAGTTCCTTGGGGGGTCTAGTTTCCAAAATGTGGTCACTTGTGGGGGAGCTCCAATGTTTAGGCACACGGGGGCTCTCCAAACGCGACATGGTGTCCGCTAAAGATTGGAGCCAATTTTTCATTAAAAAAGTCAAATGGCGCTCCTTCCCTTCCGAGCCCTGCCGTGCGCCCAGACAGTGGTTTACCCCCACATATGAGGTATCAGCGTACTCAGGACAAATTGGACAACAACGTCCCTGGTCCAGTTTCTCCTTTTACCCTTGGGAAAATAAAAAAATTGTTGCTAAAAGATCATTTTTGTGACTAAAAAGTTAAATGTTCATTTTTTATTTCCATGTTGCTTCTGCTGCTGTGAAACACCTGAAGGGTTAATAAACTTCTTGAATGTGGTTTTGAGCACCTTGAGGGGTGCAGTTTTTAGAATGGTGTCACTTTTGGGTATTTTCAGCCATATAGAACCCTCAAAATGACTTCAAATGTGAGGTGGTCCCTAAAAAAAATGGTTTTGTAAATTTTGTTGTAAAAATGAGAAATCACTGGTCAAATTTTAACCCTTATAACTTCCTAGCAAAAAAAAAAATTGTTTCCAAAATTGTGCTGATGTAAAGTAGACATGTGGGAAACGTTATTTATTAACTATTTTGTGTCACATAACTCTCTGGTTTAACAGAATAAAAATTCAAAATGTGAAAATTGCGAAATTTTCAAATTTTTTGCCACATTTCCGTTTTTTTCACAAATAAACTCAAAAATTATCGACCTAAATTTACCACTAACATGAAGCCCAATATGTCACGAAAAAACAATCTCAGAATCGCTAGGATCCGTTGAAGCGTTCCTGAGTTATTACCTCATAAAGGGACACTGGTCAGAATTGCAAAAAACGGCAAGGTCATTAAGGCCAAAATAGGCTGGGTCATGAAGGGGTTAAAATGCAATAATGGGCGATCAAAAGAACGTATCTGCACCAAAATGCTATCATTAAAAACGCCAGCTCGGCACGCAAAAAAATAAGCCCTCAACCGACCCCAGATCATGAAAAATGGAGACGCTACGAGTATCGGAAAATGGCAATTTTTTTTTTTTTTTTAGCAAAGTTTGGAATTTTATTTTCACCACTGAGGTAAAAAATAACCTAGACATGTTAGGTGTCTATGAACTCGTACTGACCTGGAGAATCATAATGGCAGGTCAGTTTTAGTATTTAGTGAACCTGGCAAAAAAGCCAAACAAAAAACAAGTGTGGGACTGCACTTTTTTTGCAATTTCACTGCACTTGGAATTTTTTTCCCGTTTTCTAGTACATGACATGGTAAAACCAATGATGTCGTTCAAAAGTACAACTCGTCCTGCAAAAAATAAGCCCTCACATGGCCAAATTGACGGAAAAATAAAAAAGTTATGGCTCTGGGAAGGAGGGGAGCGAAAAACGAACACGGAAAAACGGAAAATCCCAAGGTCATGAAGGGGTTAAACTTCTCCACAGCAGTATCACGGACCTGCCTGTTGTGTTCCTTGGTCTTCATGATGCTCTCTGTGCTTCACACAGAATCCTGAGACTATCACAGAGCAGGTGCATTTATACGGAGACTTGGTTATACACAGGTGGATTACATTTGTCATCATTAGGCATCTAGGACAACATTGGATCATTCAGAGATCCACAATGAACTTCTGCTGCACTGAAAGTAAAGGGGCCGAATAATATTGCACGCCCCACTTTTCAGTTTTTGACTTTCCACAAAAATGTAAAATAACCAATAAATTTCGTTCACTTGTTGTTGATTCTTCACCAAAAATTTACATTTGGTATCTTTATGTTTGAAGCATGATATGTGGAAAAGGTTGAAAAGTTCCAGGGGGACGAATACTTCCGCAAGGCACTGTATATAGCATCACCCTCCCATCCCAGGGCTAAAACGGCATGTCTGTAAAATCCAGGCAGTCAAACATCAATGTACATGTTCACAAAACCCCGCACCTGTACATGTGTGGTGAAGCACCTCTCTCCTCTCGGTAAGCTGGAAGAACTGCCGGCACTAATGATGATAAAGAGAAAGAAAAAAGTAATAATAAAATATTTTTTGGTTTTGTTGTGTATGTGGTGACGTTTATGTCGGCCGCACCACGGCGTCACTATGGGATCATACGAATGGTCATAGACTAATGTGACTATAGGGTTTGTGAGACCGAGTTTATCTCAGCAGATCGCTCTTCACATAACAAAACTGAATGTATAGAAGTCACAGCGACAGAACGAATCCCGGCACCCACGAGACACAGAACCGTCCTGTTGGATATAGAGACTCCGGGAGATCTCTCCTCTCCTCTACATCACATGTTTGTTTCAAGTTTGCCTAGTTTTTTCTTTTCTATTATATTTTTCTTTTTTCTTTCTGTTTATTATCATTAGTGGCGGCAGTTCTTCCAGGTGTTGTGGACATGTACACTGATGTGTGACTGCCTGGATTTTACAGACATGTACACTGATGTGTGACTGCCTGGATTTTACAGACATGTACACTGATGTGTGACTGCCTGGATTTTACAGACATGTACACTGATGTGTGACTGCCTGGATTTTACAGACATGTACACTGATGTGTGACTGCCTGGATTTTACAGACATGTACACTGATGTGTGACTGCCTGGATTTTACAGACATGTACACTGATGTGTGACTGCCTGGATTTTACAGACATGTACACTGATGTGTGACTGCCTGGATTTTACAGACATGCTGCTTTAGCCCTGGGATGGGAGGGTGACGTTATATAATGTGTGTCCAGCATTCTTTTCTTGGGGATGATGTTATAATATACGTATTCTCACTGCTGAAGCCTTTGATAGATAGCGATTGGCTTCTGTTAGTATAACCACACCTAATAGTAAGGAAGGTGGGGTATAAATAGCTGAAAAAAATCACTTTATTGTACACCTGATGAAGGCCGACATGTGTTGTGTTTTTTTAATAAGGTTTTATCATCTTTTATAAAATGTAGCATTTTATGTAGCCAATAAAATATCATCTGATTGGACATCCGACATACTTGGTTCTTTGGCTATATAACCCCCTTCTTCCAGACTGGGTTACGGATCCTCTGAAGGAAGCGCCCGAAACATCCTGATTCCTGTCTGGTGAGATTTGTCATTCTGTTCTCGTGCGGATAAAATGTAGTGTGCGGTGTGTGATGGCACCCCAAGGAGATGTTAGTTCTGCTGGACACGCAGCGTGCTGGCCCCAGAAAACACGATCTTAGGCTGCCGTCACACTATCAGTATTTGGTCAGTATTTTACATCAGTATTTGTAAGGCTAGTTTCACATTAGCGTTTAAATCCGCAGCGTTTAAAACGCATCCGCAAGTGGTGGAAAAAACGCATATAAACGCGTAAAAACACGGCGTTTTTTAGACGCATGCGTTGTCTCATGCGGTTAAAAAAACGCTGCGTTTTTACGCGTTTATATGCGTTTTTTCCTGCGTTTGCATTTTTGGTGCGCATGATGAGAAATTTCACAAGAGAAAAATCAAGATAACCAGACACCGCCAATAAGACTACAGAGGGCGTGTATTATGGGATCTCTATATATAGACCCTAGGGCTACTGAAATTTTAACAGTTTGCTGTATCCTGTGTCATGATGGATCTTCGTATGGAGAGCTTTATTTCAACCTGGATTTAAGCTTCAAGCTGTTTCTTGCCTGTGCTTTTGCTTGGGAGCAAGACAGGAATCGCGAAAGATGGAGAAGGAGACAACGTAGGCGTTTTTGGAGGCACCCCATTATTGAACTACGTGAGAGCCGTGGAGCCTATCACACGCTGTATGGCGAGCTTAATGCCAACCCCGAGAAATTCCAAGAATACACAAGGATGTCGCAAGACTCGTTCCGGGATTTGCTTGCTCATGTCCAAGGAGCCATACGGCGACAGGACACCCAGCTCCGTAGAGCGATTCCACCGGAGGAACGTCTGCTGGTTACATTAAGGTACGTTCAAAATCTAAACCAATGACAGTCCAAATTTAGTGTTTTCTGACATGTATTTTTTGGGTATTTTCCTTTCTTTCTTTAGCGTAACCACTAACCACACCATAAAAAGAATAGATTGTAATGTTTTTTGTGTTTGTTTTTCTTCCAGATTTCTTGCAACCGGAGAGAGTTTATCATCCCTCCACTTCCAATACCGGCTCGAAATATCCACCCTGTCCGGGCTTTGTGGAATGTACTCCGGGATTGAAATTGAAATTGCGGAAAAATTCTGGAGTGTGTGTGATTTCCCCAACTGTTTAGGAGCGGTGGATGGAAAGCACATTCGCATTATCAAACTAGCCAGAACAGGATCGGAGTACTTCAATTACAAAAAATATTTTTCTGTTGTGCTCATGGCAATAGCCGATGCGAACTATCGCTTCATCGCCGAGAACATTAGAGCTTTTGGCCGTGGCAACGATTCCCAGACTTTCAAGAACTCGGATATGGGCCGCCGTGTGTATGGCAACAATTTCAATTTTCCCCCGCCACAACCTCTCCCCAACACTCAAGGCCCACCGATGCCATTTGTTATGGTTGGGGATGAGGCCTTTCAGATGTGTGAAAACCTACTGAAGCCCTATTCCAGTCGGGACTTAAACCACACTAGAAGGATCTTTAACTACAGACTGACCAGGGCCCGAAGAACAGTAGAGTGTACCTTTGGCATTCTGGTCGCTAAATGGCGCATTCTGGTCGCTAAATGGCGCATTCTTGCATCAGCTATAAATCTAAAAGTGGAAACAGTCGACGAGGTGGTCAAAGCCTGTGTGGTGCTGCATAATTATATAATGGTTAAGGAGCAACCCAACATTGATCTAGATGAACCAGTTGCACACCCACTGCCCGATTTCCAGCATCACCCGCTGCGGTCAACTGCAGCCGTTGGTCACATGCGGGACCAATTTGCTGCCTTTTTTGATTCCGATATTGGACGTGTCTCATGGCAGGACAATGTAGTGTAAATGTCCTGTTGTAATTACATCTGTACCAGTAATTTTCTACAATGATAATAATATTTCTCATTAATAAACTTTAGTTTTGGTAGTGTTGACCGTGTCTCCTATCTTTTTCCTCTCCAAACCAAGGCTGTCCTAAAACTAGCAGTATTTGGTCTGTATTTAATATCAGTATTTGTAATCCAAAACCAGGAGTGGGTGATAAAGGCAGAGGTGCAAGTTATTATGTTAATATCCTAATTTACCTCTAATTGTTCCACTCCTTGTTTTGGCTTACAAATACTGATATAAAACACTGGCCACATACTGCTAGTAATGGCAGCCATGTTGCTTTATTGGTAAGCTTGTTGACGTCATTGCGTCATGATTCTCTTCTCCTGTATCCATTGGACACAAACTGAAGAGACAATCACTATCACACTATCTATAGTCATCAAGTCAGGTGTCAGAAATAATGAATTCATGATAAACATATACAGGCTCATGAATTCACTATTTCTGACACCTGTGCAGGTGAGCATAGATATGTAGTGTGTGACCACCATTGTCCCCTCAATTTGTGTGTAATAGATTATGTATAAAGAAGAGAAAATGGTGGTTATACAAGGCAGTTCTCTACTCAACAGGTCAGGTGTCATAACTAATGAGTTTATCGACACCTGACCTGTTCAGTAGAGGTCTGCACTGTATTGCCACCATTTTCTGTTCAGACTGCCACACTAGGCACAGACAAAAAGAGATTATGGAGATACATGTAATATTTTTTGGGCCACCTCATATCTGTATACTAAAGACACACAAAGCTGCAGTCTTTTTATTTTTAACTACTGGAGATATGATGTGGCCCAAAAATTAAGTGTGTGGCGAAGTTTCTTGGCGCACGGTGTATGTTGCCGGCGGCGGAAGACACAATAAACCAAACATAATTGTGGCAAATCAAACTTTTTTTATTTTGTAAGCAACTCAAAAATGTATTTACTGCGCTGGCTTGGGGTAGAGTGATGTAAACGGGGGTGTGAAGCACTGAGGCCTGGCTAACCGTGGATGACGCAGAGGTGGCAGGAGAAGGGGCAATGAAACTAGAAGGGTCTGGAAGTTCGGGGATGGGGCTTGACACATGAGAGGCTTGAGACGCACTGGAAGGGTGAGACAAACCTGACATTACAGACACATTGGAAGGTGAAAGGGGAGGAATGCTAAGAGTCCTCTGTTTTGTTTTTTTTCTGTGTTTTTTTTTTTGGTTTGCCTGGTTGTGGGAGGTCTTGGTGGGCTCATATGGCGTGGCGTGGTGGCGGGTGACCTGTCAGGGTCCGGCTGCACTGTGTCAGAGTCCATAGTGCTCGTAGATTGTGCAGCCATGCCAGAGTCCATAGTGCTCGTAGAGCATGTAGCCATGCGAGAGTCCATAGCGCTCGTAGAGCGTGCAGCCATGCCAGAGTCCATAGCGCTCGTAGAGCATGCAGCCATGCCAGAGTCCATAGCGCTCGTAGAGCGTGCAGCCATGTCAGAGTCCATAGCGCTTGTAGATCGTGCAGCCATGCCAGAGTCCATAGTGCTTGTAGAGCGTGCAGCCATGCCAGAGTCCATAGTGCTCGTAGAGCGTGCAGCCATGCCAGAGTCCATAGCGCTTGTAGATCGTGCAGCCATGCCAGAGTCCATAGTGCTCGTAGAGCGTGCAGCCATGCCAGAGTCCATAGTGCTCGTAGAGCGTGCAGCCATGCCAGAGTCCATAGTGCTCGTAGAGCGTGCAGCCATGCCAGAGTCCATAGTGCTCGTAGAGCGTGCAGCCATGCCAGAGTCCATAGTGCTCGTAGAGCGTGCAGCCATGCCAGAGTCCATAGTGCTTGTAGATCGGAAGGCCATGCCAGGGTCCTGCTGCATCGTGGAGGTGGCGGTAAGGAAGGCCATGCCAGGGTCCTGCTGCATCGTGGAGGTGGCGGTATGGAAGGCCATGTCAGGGTCCCGCTGCATCGTGGAGGTGGCGGTACGGAAGGCCATGCCAGGGTCCTGCTGCATCGTGGAGGTGGCGGTACGGAAGGCCATGCCAGGGTCCTGCTGCATCGTGGAGGTGGCGGTAAGGAAGGCCATGCCAGGGTCCTGCTGCATCGTGGAGGTGGCGGTACGGAAGGCCATGCCAGGGTCCTGCTGCATCGTGGAGGTGGCGGTATGGAAGGCCATGTCAGGGTCCTGCTGCATCGTGGAGGTGGCGGTACGGAAGGCCGTGCCAGGGTCCTGCTGCATCGTGGAGGTGGCGGTACGGAAGGCCATGCCAGGGTCCTGCTGCATCGTGGAGGTGGCGGTACAGAAGGCCATGCCAGTGTCGTGCTGCATCGTTCAGGGTCTTGTTTTCCTCCAAGATGTAGCCTGTGTCTCGTCTGCTTCAGAGTCTGGTGAGAAGTGACCTGCAACTGTCCATACCCTCCCTTTATCACCTTGATGGTGGGGGGTGGCTTATCAGTGTCTAGAGATGTTTTTCTCTATTGAAACGCATGCGTTCAAAAACGCAACCAAACGCATGTGCTTGTGAACGCATGTGTTTACATAGACAGCAATGCGTTTTTTTGTCACAATCCTTGCGCAATCGACCGCATGCGTTTCCGGCGGCAAATAGACGCCTCTAAAAATTACTACATGTTGCATTTCCGCGCCAAGCCGCAAACGACGAGACGACGCATGCGTCGTCAAACGCGGCAAAACGCGAACAAAAAAAAACGCATGCATCGCTAATGTTAAATATAGGAATACACGACGCATGCGTTTATTTGCGATACAAACGCTGCGGCCACAACCGCCAAATGTGAAACCAGCCTAAGCCAAAACCAGGAGTGGGTGATAAATGCAGAAGTGGTGCATATGTTTCTATTATACTTTTCCTCTAATTGTTCCACTCCTGGTTTTGGCTTACAAATATACTGATGTAAAATCCTGACCAAATACTGTTAGTGTGACGGCAGCCTTACACGTCCCCATTTCCGTGCAGCAAAAGATGCGATATGTCCTTATAGCTGCGTCGTCGTGTGCTGACGGGACTCGCGGGCCGCAGTTACTCTGTTCTGTGCAATTAGCCATTTCCTCAGGCTCAGTTCACACTAGGCGTCTTTTTTTTGGCAGCAAAACTTGATCTCTTGGCAGGAAAGAAGCTGCAGAGGAAAGCACGTTTTCCTTGTTTTTTGGGGCGTTTTTTGCTGCCACATACTAGATTTGTCCATGCTGATAAAATTTAGGGTTGAAAAAAAGTCCTATTCTATAGAATCAGGTCTTGGCACAAAAACTCTGTAAAACCTGATACCTGCATTTTGGTGCATTTTTTCAGCATTTTGAGGGGTGAAAAACGCTGAACAAACGCTGAAAGAAGTGACATTCTCCATTGTGCAAATACACCGTGTAAATCACAAAATCCAAGCTGTGCGCATGAGATTTCTGAAATCGCACATTGCGGATTGGGGGGCAGAATTTTCCACACAAAATCCGCATCTCCTGGCGGTAAACGCAGGGGCGGATTTGCCACGGATTTTATGCGGAGTTTGTGCGTTTTTGATGCAGATTTTGTGCGGATTTTCTGCGGTTTTTACCCCTGCGGATTTCTATTATGGAAGGGGTCAGAAACGCTGCAGATCCGCACAAAAGAAGTGACATGCTCCTTCTTTAGATCCGCAGTGTTTTCCATGCGGATTTTTCCGCACCATTAGCACAGCTTTTTTTTTTTTCCAATTGATTTTACATTGTACTGTAAATCACTTTGCGGATCCGCACCAATTCAGCATCGTGTGCACACAGCCATAGCCTTTGCTGGTTCTGTAAAACACAGCTGAAAATTTGTATTAAAAAACCGCTGGAAAAACGCCCAGTGTGAACTTAGCCTAAAAGTCTGTCATTTCAGGAGCTGCAGGGGGAGATGAGTTTCTAAACAGCAAAGCCACAAAAGAGGACTTAAAAAGCCTCCCAAAAATTCAGAAAACCGCAGAAAAAAGGGAGAGATGTTTACCTGCCCAGGCCCCAAACAAAGGCCTGCAAGTATGTGATCTGCAGTCGCCGCGGTCCCTCCGGTATCGGACTCCCGCTATTGTCCTCACATTATGTTCAGTCATTCTGGATAACCCTTCGCTCCCCGGAGAGCTCCTGCACCGGACCCCATATAATCCCCCGGGACGCTTATCACCAATGGCAATGACTTCTCTCATTGAGGGTAAATCTGGGCGGCCGGATCCGCTGTGCTCCAAGAAAGTGACATCATTCTCCCCAGAACAGGATTACATCACTGATCCCTCACAACGTCTGCTGCAGATGTGGCTGTAATCTGGATCACCGCGATCATACGGCCACTGGCAGCCACTGGCTCCTCACACAGGCAGACACATTTCACTGTGCAGCAAAGGGCTTCATGTTGATTTCCCACAAATACAAATTCCCAGTCTGTGACACCCACCTATTGTGAATGGTGGATCCTGTGTTATCAGTCATTGTACAGGAGGAGGAGGTGAGCTGTGACATCACCTATTGTGAATGGTGGATCCTGTGTTATCAGTCATTGTACAGGAGGGGGAGGAGGTGAGCTGTGACATCACCTATTGCGAATGGTGGATCCTGTGTTAACTACTGTATATAGAGGTGTTATCAGTCATTGTTCAGGAGGAAGAGGTGAGCTGTGACATCACCTATTGTGAATGGTGGATCCTGTGTTATCTACTGTATATAGAGGTGTTATCAGTCATTGTGCAGGAGGAAGAGGTGAGCTGTGACATCACCTATTGTGAATGGTGAATCCTGTGTTATCTACTGTATATAGAGGTGTTATTAGTCATTGTACAGGAGGGGGAGGAGGTGAGCTGTGACATCACCTATTGTGAATGATGGATCCTGTTTTATCTATTGTATATAGAGGTGTTATCAGTCATTGTACAGGAGGAGGAGGTGAGCTGTGACATCACCTATTGTGAATGGTGGATCCTGTGTTATCTACTGTATATAGAGGTGTTATTAGTGATTGTATAGGAGGAAGAGGAGGTGAGCTGTGACAACAGCTAGTGTGAGTGGTGGATCCTGTGTTATCAGCTGTATATAGAGGTGTTATCAGTCATTGTACAGGAGCAGGAGGTGAGCTGTGAGATCACCTATTGTGAATGGTGGGTCCTGTGTTATCAGTCATTGTACAGGAGGAGGAGGTGAGCTGTGAGATCACCTATTGTGAATGGTGGGTCCTGTGTTATCTACTGTATATAGAGGTGTTATCAGTCATTGTACAGGAGGAGGAGGTGAGCTGTGACATCACCTATTGTGAATGGTGGATCCTGTGTTATCTACTGTATATAGAGGTGTTATTAGTGATTGTATAGGAGGAAGAGGAGGTGAGCTGTGACATCAGCTACTGTGAGTGGTGGATCCTGTGTTATCAGCTGTATATAGAGGTGTTATCAGTCATTATACAGGAGGAAGAGGAGGTGAGCTGTGACATCACCTAGTGTGGGTGGTGGATCCTGTGTTATCAGCTTTATATAGAGGTGTTATCAGTCATTATACAGGAGGAGGTGGTGAGCTGTGACATCTATTGTGATAGGTGGATCCGATCACCTGATGTTACCTGTCATTGTAACCTGATCAGTGATGATGAGACTGCTGAAAAGTCTTCTGTAAAGAGCAGGAATTATATGTCTGAATAGCCCAACTGTCCAATGTGCAAACGCTAGATTTCCCTTCATTATTCCCATCTGGATAAATGTATGGACAGTGAGTGTGAACATAAACTTGACAATAGACGACTTTCCGATGACCTGACCCCTTTAATACTCCCCCTTCCCCTTAATACTGTGGCAGTGACTTCTGCTCTAGGACGGCTCCTGCTTTCTCACATACTTGTCTGTAATGGCTCCTCTTAGGTCAGTCTCTTATTTTTTACTTTAAAGTTGCAGAGTTAAGTTTTTTTTTTTAGATTTTTTTGTTTGTGTATTTAACCCACCTCCCGAATGTGCCCCTGATCCTCCGTCCGGCATCAGCTGGGCCTCCTCTGAATTATCGATCCCTCTGAAGTGGTGTCTCTGGGCCTCAATGCAGTTTTCTCTTCTTTCCACAGGTCACGTTCATGAGTTCACAGGACGCCCAGCACTGACTTGTGGAGCCATTTTCTTCATTTTCTGTAAGTACCAAATATTTTACATTGTCGGGCCTTGATTAGGTGTGGACTGTGGTGATCTGGCGGACGGGGCGGCCTTGTGCGGTTCGGGAGGTCCTGAACAATTTGCATGCAGCGGACAGTATTAGTCTGCAGCTTTATACAGCTTTGTAGTATTAGCCTTATTTATAGGTTCTTACAATAGTGTGAGGAAAGAGCCGTGTGCGAGCGCTCGTATACAGCCGGGAATGGCACATCTGGCAGGTGATTGTCGAGGACGGGCCTGAGATTGTGGAATTAAAGGTGGAGAGCTGACAGACGCGCCGTTTACCCCTCGTGCCACATGGAGGATTTTCACGACATCTGGGGCGGATGAAGGATTTCTTCTCATTGATAGTTTGGTCGATGGGGGTCGTCTCATCTTGACTAACTGTAACTTGTTATTATGGCTGAATCGGACAGACTGCTTGTTTTCCTTCATGTTTCACTGTAGGTGTGATGATTAGGACGTGCACTGCGCTACTGATTAGGGCTAGCCATCCTTCCCTCCCCGGTATAACTTGTATAGCACCAACATGTTCCGTGGCACTGCTGCATAAAGGCTGTCACCACTTGCTTCAATCCCTGTCTCTAGTGGGCTCGAAAGCTAATGCCCCGGGTAGTGTGGGAGACGACTGCGGTGTCGGTAACGGGTTGGACCTGTCCCCGTATGTGACAAGTTGGGATACTGTCCTAAGGAGTGACCGACCAGCACCAGTCCTCTCCCAGAGAGACTGCAGCTGCATCCCCCTCCTCCCCTCCGCCATGTCGTCTGTGTGATCCTGTGCTGCAGAATGATTTCCCGAGGACGGATTATGTGAGCATATATATGGAGTATACAAGGAGCGTAAAGAGGTCACAAGATACGATAGTGAAGGCCGCACACGTGTCCCAGCAGTCGAAACTGTTCGGTAACGGACTTTACTGATCTCATGGTAAATCGCGGACTAGAGGCCCCATCCTCTCTGCGGACACTTCCAGCGATGATGCGTGCAGAGGGGGTGACAGTGGCGCTGACGCATGCCGCCGTGCACTGCGCGGGGTGGTCAGAGCTGCTCATGTCTCTGCTGCTGCTCATGTCTCCGCTCTATAGGCTGGTGATGCCGTTTACAGCTGAAGGCGAATTTTGGGGAAGGAGCTTGGGCTCATTTTACCTGGAAGAACCCGGGTCAGCTGACGTTAGTGATTCATTGTTATTGCCGAGTGACTGTAAGACGAGGCCGGACATGGGAGCGCTATTTACAGCCTTGTCATAGTGAAAGCCATCGACAATAACACGGACTGTGCTGTTTTGGGACATCAGCTCAGCCTGTAAATTACACCTGAAATCTGAGAGAATGCGTGTGATAAAAGCCATACGAGCTGGGTATTTATAGTTCTGCCATCCATCTGCACTCGCCAGCTACAACGCTTCTCCCTTGTCTGCACAATGCACCTGTTCTGTATTATTTACGTCAGTGTACAAATGTTCCTGAAAACCAATCGCAACAAACCCGATTCCGGCTGTGAGAAGGGCCGTGTGGGAAAGCCGTCCGACCACAGGGATGAGGGTGGTCATGTATGTACAGTGCGGTGTATGACATCAGACTGCAAATGGCCGCCAGGCGGAACACGTGCAGAGCTGTATACACAGTCCTATCTCCCACAGCAGAGCCCATGGCTGAGCCCACAATGGTGCCCACAGCAGAGCCCACAGCAGACCCCACAATGGTGCCCACAGCAGATCCCTCAGCACACCCCACAGCAGAGCCCACTGCAGACCCCACAGCAGAGCCCACTGCAGACCCCACAGCAGAGCCCACTGCAGACCCCACAGCAGAGCCCATGGCTGACCCCACAGCAGAGCCCACAATGATGCCCACGGCAGATCCCTCAGCAGAGTCTGCGGTAGACCCCACAGCAGAGCCCACAGTAGACCCCAGAGCAGTGCCCACAGCTGATTCCTCAGCAGATCCCACAGCAGAGCCCATGGCTGGCCCCACAGCAGATCCCTCAGCAGAGCCCACGGTAGACCCCACAGCAGTGCCCACAGCAGAGCCCACAATGGTGCCCACAGCAGATCTCTCAGCAGAGCCCACAATGTTGCCCATAGCAGAGCCCACGGTAGAGCCCACGGTAGACCCCACAGCAGAGCCCACGGTAGACCCCTCAGCAGAGCCCACAGCAGATTCCCTCAGCAGAGCCCACAGCAGATTCCCTCAGCAGAGCCCACAGCAGATCCCTCAGCAGAGCCCACAGCAGATCCCTCAGCAGAGCCCACAGCAGATCCCTCAGCAGAGCCCACAATGGTGCCCACTGCCGACCCCACAGCAGAGCCCACTGCCGACCCCACAGCAGAGCCCACTGCCGACCCCACAGCAGAGCCCACTGCCGACCCCACAGCAGAGCCCACTGCCGACCCCACAGCAGAGTCCACTGCCGACCCCACAGCAGAGCCCACTGCCGACCCCACAGCAGAGCCCATGGCTGACCCCACAGCAGAGCCCACAATGGTGCCCACGGCAGATCCCTCAGCAGAGCCCGCGGTAGACCCCACAGCAGAGCACACGGTAGACCCCACAGCAGAGCCCATGGTAGACCCCACAGCAGTACCCACAGCTGATTCCTCAGCAGAGCCCACAGCAAAGCTCACGGCAGAGCCCACAGCAGATCTTATGGCAGACCCCACAGCAGATTCCTCAACAGAGCCCACAGCAGATCTCACGGCAGAGCCCACAGCAGATCTCACGGCAGAGCCCACAGCATATCTCATGGCAGAGCCCACAGCATATTTCACGGCAGAGCCCACAGCATATCTCACGGCAGAGCCCACAGCAGATCTCACGGCAGAGCCCACAGCATATCTCACGGCAGAGCCCACAGCATATCTCACGGCAGAGCCCACAGCAGATCTCACGGCAGACCCCACAGCAGATCTCACGGCAGACCCCACAGCAGAGCCCATGGCAGACCCCACAGCAGAGCCCATGGTAGACCCCACAGCAGAGCCCATGGTAGACCCCACAGCAGAGCCCATGGTAGACCCCACAGTAGAGCCCATAGCAGATTCCTCAGCAGACCCCACAGCAGAGCTCACGGCAGAGCCCACAGCAGATCTCATGGCAGACCCCACAGCAGATCTCATGGCAGAGCCCACGGCAGAGCCCACAGCAGATTCCTCAGCAGACCACACAGCAGAGCTCACGGTAGAGCCCACAGCAGATCTCATGGCAGAGCCCACAGCCGATCTCATGGCAGAGCCCACAGCAGATCTCATGGCAGAGCCCACAGCAGATCTCATGGCAGAGCCCACAGCAGATCTCATGGCAGAGCCCACAGCAGATCTCATGGCAGAGCCCACAGCAGATTCCCCAGCAGACTCCACAGCAGATTCCCCAGCAGACTCCACAGCAGATCTCATGGCGAAGCCCACAGCAGAGCTCACGGCAGAGCCCACAGCAGAGCCCACAGCAGATTCCTCAGCAGAGCCCACAGCAGAGCTCACGGCAGAGCCCACGGCAGAGCCCACAGCAGATTCCTCAGCAGAGCCCACAGCAGAGCTCACGGCAGAGCCCGCGGTAGACCCCACAGCAGATTCCTTAGCCGACCCCACAGCAGAGCCCACAGCAGACCCCACAGCAGATTCCTCAGCAGACCCCACAGCAGATCTAAAGGCAGAGCCCACAGCAGATTACTCAGCAGAGCTTACGGCAGAGCCCACGGCAGATCTCATGGCAGACCCCACAGAAGAGCCCACGGCAGGCCTGTAGAGCACAAACCCTGAAGCAGCTGATTTCCACCCGGTGTCTTGTGGCTGAGTTATAGATACATCACCTAAAGGAGTTGTTTACTTTAAAAAAATAAACTTTTTCCCACAAACAAACAAATGAACTGCGCTTTACTTACCCTCCCCAAGTCCAACATTGTGTCTCTGAGCACTCTGTTAGGCTGCAGGAGTGATGCCACTTGGAGACCGCTGCAGCCAATCGGCGAGGCCACGGCGAAGACACAGCGCTGGAGCTGGGACGATGCGCAGAACTCGGGCTTTTTGGGCGGTGTTGTAAAAACCAGTTCTTGTGACTTGTTGAAGTGCAATGTAACGATCGCCGCCTGTGTTTGCTCCATGGTTTTATCCGCCTGCTGTTTTGTTGCACGGGCGGTATGTGCCAGTCCGCTTTATGGATACACATAATCTAGTGTCCCCCCAGACGCTCCCCAGAAGCTGCCGTTATTGCTGAGTACCGGAGTCAGCGAGCCCCCCGGGCACATGGACAGGGGGCACTTGGTTTAGTCTATACCACAGACTTCCAGGAAAGCTGGAGCCTGGAATCTGCCCTACACGCCGGCCGGCACGTTAGCGATTGTGCCGTGGAGCGGGGAATGAGCGCTGACAGAAAGTGTTGCGGCAAGCGTGTGCGCTGCGGTCCGGCCTGATTTATACAGTGCCACATCTCATTAACATGCAGTAGACCTGGAGGGGCTCCATGAGCGGAAAGGGGGATTCAGATCAGTGATGAACAGCCACGTATTGTGTCCGATTGTGAAGGTCCAGGGGGTCCAGAGTGTAGGTGGTCCACAGAGGACATCAGCTTCTAACAGGGGCTGCCGCCTTTCAAAGTGTTTATTACTGTCAGTAATTCAGAGATGAGTACAGCGCAGTTACAACCGCAGCAGAGGGCAGCGGCACTGGAGGGGTAATACTCTGCAGGGCAGAGGAGGTGGAGGAGCGATGTTCTGCAGCGAGGTCAGCAGTGTAATAATCTGCAGGATATATCACTATGTATCTGTCAGGAGGAGGAGGAGTGATGCTCTGCAGAGAGGTCAGTGGTGTAATAATCTGCAGGATATATCACTATGTATCTGTCAGGAGGAGGAGGAGTGATGCTCTGCAGAGAGGTCAGTGGTGTAATAATCTGCAGGATATATCACTGTGTATCTGTCAGGAGGTGGAGGAGCGACGCTCTGCAGAGAGGACAGTGGTATAATAATCTGCAGGATATATCACTATGTATCTGTCAGGAGGAGGAGGAGCGATGCTCTGCAGAGAGGACAGTGGTGTAATAATCTGCAGGATATATCACTATGTATCTGTCAGGCGGAGGAGGAGCGATGCTCTGCAGAGTGGACAGTGGTGTAATAATCTGCAGGATATATCACTATGTATCTGTCAGGTGGAGGGGTGACGCTCTGCAGGGGGGTCAGTGGTGTAATAATCTGCAGGATATATCACTGTGTATCTGTCAGGAGGTGGAGGAGCGATGCTCTGCATAGAGGTCAGTGGTGTAATAATCTGCAGGATATATCACTATCTGTCAGGAGGTGGAGGAGCGATGCTCTGCAGAGAGGTCAGTGGTGTAATAATCTGCAGGATATATCACTGTGTATCTGTCAGGAGGTGGAGGAGCGATGCTCTGCAGAGAGGTCAGTGGTGTAATAATCTGCAGGATATATCACTGTGTATCTGTCAGGAGGTGGAGGAGCGATGCTCTGCAGAGAGGTCAGTGGTGTAATAATTTGCAGGATATATCACTGTGTATCTGACAGGAAGTGTTGGAGCGATGCTCTGCAGAGAGGACAGTGGTATAATAATCTGCAGGATATATCACTGTGTATATGTCAGGAGGTGGAGGAGCGATGCTCTTCAGAGAGAGGTCAGTGGTGTAATAATCTGCAGGATATATCACTGTGTCTCTGTCAGGAGGTGGAGGAGCGATGCTCTGCATAGAGGTCAGTGGTGTAATAATCTGCAGGATATATCACTGTATCTGTCAGGAGGTGGAGGAGCGATGCTCTGCAGAGAGGTCAGTGGTGTAATAATTTGCAGGATATATCACTGTGTATCTGACAGGAAGTGTTGGAGCGATGCTCTGCAGAGAGGACAGTGGTATAATAATCTGCAGGATATATCACTGTGTATCTGTCAGGAGGTGGAGGAGCGATGCTCTGCATAGAGGTCAGTGGTGTAATAGTCTGCAGGATATATCACTGTATCTGTCAGGAGGTGGAGGAGCGATGCTCTGCAGAGAGGTCAGTGGTGTAATCTGCAGGATATATCACTGTGTATCTGTCAGGAGGTGGAGGAGCGATGCTCTGCATAGAGGTCAGTGGTGTAATAGTCTGCAGGATATATCACTGTATCAGGAGGTGGAGGAGCGATGCTCTGCAGAGAGGTCAGTGGTGTAATAATCTGCAGGATATATCACTGTGTATCTGTCAGGAGGTGGAGGAGCGATGCTCTTCAGAGAGAGGTCAGTGGTGTAATAATCTGCAGGATATATCACTGTGTATCTGTCAGGAGGTGGAGGAGCGATGCTCTGCATAGAGGTCAGTGGTGTAATAATCTGCAGGATATATCACTATCTGTCAGGAGGTGGAGGAGCGATGCTCTGCAGAAAGGTCAGTGGTGTAATAATATGCAGGATATATCACTGTGTATCTGTCAGGAGGTGGAGGAGCGATGTTCTGCAGAGAGGTCAGTGGTGTAATAATCTGCAGGATATATCACCATGTATCTGTCAGGAGGTGGAGGAGCGATGCTCTGCAGAAAGGTCAGTGGTGTAATAATATGCAGGATATATCACTGTGTATCTGTCAGGAGGTGGAGGAGCGATGCTCTGCAGAGAGGTCAGTGGTGTAATAATCTGCAGGATATATAACTGTGTATCTGTCAGGAGGTGGTGTAGCGATGCTCTGCAGAGAGGTCAGTGGTGTAATAATCTGAAGGATTTATCACTGTGTATCTGTCAGGAGGTGGAGGAGCAATGCTCTTCAGAGAGGTCAGTGGTGTAATAATCTGCAGGATATATCACTGTATCTGTCAGGAGGTGGAGGAGCGATGCTCTTCAGAGAGGTCAGTGGTGTAATAATCTGCAGGAGGTCCCATGGTCTGTGTCGAGGCTCTGGATCTTGTGATGAGCGCTGTATTAGGCCCCAGCTGTCACGTATGTGCTGCATGAATATGGATAAGACTCTTCAGAGGATCCGTCCACCTAACCAGCGCCGGCGGACCCTCAGCCTCGTCCGAGAGCACTCCAGCTGCTGTGGGCCGGGGGTCTCACCAACATTAACCTTAAACCCATGTATCTATCTATTATTTATCTATCTATTATCTATTTTCTGTCTATCTATTATCTATCTATCTATCTATCTATCTATCTATCTATCTATCTATCTATCTATCCATTATCTATCTATCTATCTATCTATCTATCTATTATCTGTCTATTATCTATCTATATATTATCTATCTATCTATTATCTATCATCTATATATTTATTATCTATCTATTATCTATCTATTATCTATCTATCTGTTTATCTATCTATTATCTATTATCTATCTATTATCTATCTCTCTGTTATCTATGTATTATCTATCTATTTATTATCTATCTATTATCTATCTATCTATTATCTAACTATCTATATATCTATTATCTATCTATTATCTATTATCTCTCTATTATCTATCTCTCTATTATCTATCTGTTATCTATCTATCCTCTATCTATCATCTATCTCTCTATCCATTAGCTATCTATCTATATTATCTATCTATTATCTATCTATTATCTTTTTATCTATCTATTATCTTTCTATCTATCTATCTATCTATCTATCTATCTATCTATCTATCTATCTATCTATTATCTATCTATCTATTATCTATGTATCATCTATGTATGATCATCTATCTGTCTATTATCTATCTATTATCTATCTATCTATTTGTCTATTATCTATCTATCTATCTATCTATCTATCTATCTATCTATCTATCTATCTATCTATCTATCTATCTATCTATCTATCTACTGTATCTATCTATCTATCTACTGTATCTATCTATCTATCATCTGTGTCCATCCATCCGTCCATCTCTCCTGTATCGACCTCCTCTCGCACTGTTCTTTTTTACTCTACTAACAGAATAACTGGGGTTTAAGACCCCGCAGATAATTGGAGGGGAAGTGGGAGATTTTTGGGAGGCCGCAGTATCTGCTGCTGTTCCGCTGATAATATTGTTGGGTTAATGAGTGTAATTTATCAGCCCCATCATTATCTTTCTGTCCCCACATTCCCTGTAACCCTGGGGTTGGACAGTGCAATTAACCCCTTCGCTCCCACAGGGGCTCCTCTGAAACCCAGGCTATTAAATTACCAAGCAAATGAGTCCATGTACATAGCACAGGGGAAATAGAAGGACGATGAGGCACTAATTCCGTGCATACGATGGCTGGCAGCTCTCTGCTGGCTCAGCTCGTTCCTTCTCCTCACCATTCCCAGGTCCATATTATGTTATTGGTGGGTTTGGAAGGGTGCGCTGAACCCCAGCCCACCTTACCTGCTGCAGCACATGACAAGGTGGCCTGTAACCCTACCAATGCTGATACCAGAGCTGGGAGGAGGAAAACCCATTTTGGCTTTTTAACCCCTTCATGACCCAGCCTATTTTGAGCTTAATGACCTTGCCGTTTTTTGCAATTCTGACCAGTGTCCCTTTATGAGGTAATAACTCAGGAACACTTCAACGGATCCTAGCGGTTCTGAGATTGTTTTTTTCGTGACATATTGGGCTTCATGTTAGTGGTAAATTTAGGTCGATAATTTTTGCTTTTATTTGTGAAAAAAAAAAATGGAAATTTGGCGAAAATTTTGAAAATTTCACAATTTTCTAAATTTTTATTTTTATTCTGTTAAACGGGAGAGTTATGTGACACAAAATAGTTAATAAATAACATTTCCCACATGTCTACTTTACATCAGCACAATTTTGGAAACAAATTTTTTTTTTGCTAGGAAGTTATAAGGGTTAAAAATTGACCATCGATTTCTCATTTTTACAACGAAATTTACAAAACCATTTTTTTTAGGGACCACCTCACATTTGATGTCAGTTTGAGGGGTCTATATGGCTGAAAATACCCAAAAGTGACACCATTCTAAAAACTGCACCCCTCAAGGTGCTCAAAACCACATTCAAGAAGTTTATTAACCCTTCAGGTGTTTCCCAGCAGCAGAAGCAACATTTAAGGAAAAAATGAACAATTAACTTTTTAGTCACAAAAATGAGCTTTTAGCAACAAATTTTTTATTTTCTCAAGAGTAAAAAGAGAAACTGGACCCCAAAAGTTATTGTACAATTTGTCCTGAGTACGCCGATACCCCACATGGGGAGGGAACCACTGTTTGGGTGCACGGCAGGGCTCGGAAGGGAAGGAGCGCCATTTGGCTTTTGAATGAAAAATTAGCTCCAATCGTTAGCGGACACCATGTCGCGTTTGGAGAGCCCCTGTGTACCTAAAGATTGGAGCTCCCCCACAAGCAACCCCATTTTGGAAACTAGACCCCCCAAGGAACTTATCTAGATGCATAGTGAGCACTTCGAACCCCCAGGTGCTTCACAAATTGATCCGTAAAAATGAAAAAGTACTTTTTTTTTCCCAAAAAATTTCTTTTAGCCTCAATTTGTTCATTTCCACATGGGCATCTTGATAAAATGGATCCTAAAATGTATTGGGCAATTTCTCCTGAGTACGCTGATACTTCACATGTGGGGGTAAACCACTGTTTGGGCACACGGCAGGGCTCAGAAGGGAAGGAGCGCCATTTGACTTTTTGAATGAAAAATTAGCTCCAATCATTAGCGGACACCATGTCATGTTTGGAGAGCCCCTGTGTGCCTAAACATTGGAGCTCCCCCACATGTGACCCCATTTTGGAAACTAGACCTTCCATGGAACTAATCTAGATGTGCGGTGCCCACTTTAAACCCCCAAGTGCTTCACAGAAGTTTATAACACAGAGCCGTGAAAATAAAAAATCATTTTTCTTTCCTCAAAAATTATTTTTTAGTCCTCAATTTTTATTTTCACAAGAGTAACAGGAGAAATTGGACCCCAAAAGTTGTTGTCCAGTTTGTCCTGAGTACGCTGATACCCCATATGTGGGGGGGGCAACAACTGTTTGGGCACACGTTGGGGCTCAGAAGGGAAGTAGTGACATTTAGAAATATAGACTTTGATGGAATGGTCTGCGGGCGTCACGTTGCGTTTGCAGAGCCCCTGATCTGCCTAAACAGTAGAAACCCCCCACAAGTTACCCCATTTTGGAAACTAGACCCCCAAGGAACTTACCCAGATGTGTGGTGAGCACTTTGAACCCCCAAGTGCTTCACAGAAGTTTATAACTCAAAGCCGTGAAAATAAAAAATCATTTTTCTTTCCTCAAAAATTATGTTTTAGCAAGCAATTTTTTATTTTCGCAAGGGTAACACGAGAAATTGGACCCCAATAGTTGTTGCCCAGTTTGTCCTGAGTATGGTGGTACCCCATATGTGGGGGTAAACCTCTGTTTGGGCACACGTCGGGGCTCGAAAGGGAGGGAGCACCATTTGACTTTTTGAACGCAAGATTGGCTGGAATCCATGGTGGCGCCATGTTGCGTTTGGAGACCCCTGATGTGCCTAAACAGTGGAAACCCCTCAATTCTAACTCCAACACTAACCCCAACACACCCCTAACCCTAATCCCAACTCTAGCCATAACCCTAACCACAAGCCTAATCTCAACCCTATTTCCAACCCTAGCCCTAATTCCAACCTTAACTCTAGTTCCAGCCCTGACCCTAAGGCTATGTGTGCCCACATTGCGGATTCGTGTGAGATTTTTCCAGGGTTTCCAGCCATGGCCGATGATATTGCAGCATCGGCCATGGCTGGATTGTAATATTTCACCATTTTCATAGGTGAAATATTATAAATCGCTCTGATTGGCTGTTTCACTTTCAACAGCCAATCAGAGCGATCGTAGCCACGGGGAGTGGTTTCACCCTTTCACCCGATCTGCAGGGACGCGATCCCTCAATGACGCCACATAGGCGTCACACGTCGGATTGGCACCGACTTTCATGACGCCTACGTGGCGTCACAGGTCGGGAAGGGGTTAAATTGCTCCAAATTTAGGACATATTTAGGAAGTGCTGTGCAATGTCCCAAACTATTATGATGATTTAATTGTTACCTAACATTAATATTTTAATGGTTTCAAGCTGCTCTTCCTGCGATGGGGCCACGAGCTGTACGATGTGATAACAGTATCTAGAGATCTACAGAGATCTATAGAGTGCTGTAAATGCCGTAAAGTAATATGTGACTGACCGTCAGCGTCTGCTCAGGTCCAGCATGATTACAGCCGTGTTTGTGGCTCTGATGTAAAGTAATATGTGACTGACCCTCGGTGTCTGCTCAGGTACAGCATGATTACAGCCATCCTCGTGGCTCAGATGTAAAGTAATGTGTGACTGACCCTCGGCGTCTGCTCAGGTCCAGCATGATTACAGCCGTCCTCGTGGCTCAGATGTAAAGTAATATGTGATTGACCCTTGGCGTCTGCTCAGGTCCAGCATGATTACAGCTGTCCTCATTGCTCAGATGTATGTAATATGTGACTGACCCTCAGCGTCTGCTCAGGTCCAGCATGATTACAGCCGTTCTCGTGGCTCAGATGTAAAGTAGTATGTGACTGACCCTCAGCGTCTGCTCAGATCCAGCATGATTACAGCCGTCCTCGTGGCTCAGATGTACGTAATATGTGACTGACCCTCGGCGTCTGCTCAGGTCCAGCATGATTACAGCCGTCTGAGCGTGATTACAGCCGTCCTTGTGGCTCAGATGTAAAGTAATATGTGACTGATACTCAGCGTCTGCTCAGGTCCAGCATGATTACAGCCGTCCTCGTGGCTCCGATGTAAAGTAATATGTGACTGACCCTCAGCGTCTGCTCAGGTCCAGCATGACTACAGCCGTCCTCGTGGCTTAGATGTAAAGTAATATATGACTGATCCTCAGCGTCTGCTCAGGTCCAGCATGATTACAGCCGTCCTCGTGGCTCAGATATAAAGTAATATGTGACTGACCCTCGGCGTCTGCTCAGGTCCAGCATGATTACAGCCGTCCTCGTGGCTCAGATGTAAAGTAATATGTGACTGACCCTCAGCGTCTGCTCAGGTCCATCATGATTACAGCCGTCCTCGTGGCTCTGATGTAAAGTAATATGTGACTGACCCTCGGCGTCTGCTCAGGTCCAGCATGATTACAGCCGTCCTCGTGGCTCTGATATAAAGTAATATGTGACTGACCCTCGGCGTCTGCTCAGGTCCAGCATGATTACAGCCGTCCTCGTGGCTCAGATGTAAAGTAATATGTGACTGACCGTCAGCGTCTGCTCAGGTCCAGCATGATTACAGCTGTCCTCGTGGCTCAGATGTAAAGTAATATGTGACTGACCCTCAGCGTCTGCTCAGATCCATCATGATTACAGCCGTCCTCGTGGCTCTGATGTAAAGTAATATGTGACTGACCGTCAGCGTCTGCTCAGGTCTAGCATGATTACAGCCGTGTTTGTGGCTCTGATGTAAAGTAATATGTGACTGACCGTCAGCGTCTGCTCAGGTCCAGCATGATTACAACCGTGTTTGTGGCTCTGATGTAAAGTAATATGTGACTGACCCTCGGCGTCTGCTCAGGTACAGCATGATTACAGTCGTCCTCGTGGCTCAGATGTAAAGTAATATGTGACTGACCTTCAGCATCTGCTCAGGTCCAGCATGATTACAGCCGTCTTCATGGCCCAGATGTAAAGTAATATGTGTCTGACCCTCGGTGTCTGCTCGGGTCCAGCATGATTACAGCCGTCCTCGTGGCTCAGATGTAGAGTAATATGTGACTGACCCTCGGCGTCTGCTCAGGTCCAGCATGATTACAGCCGTCCTCGTGGCTCAGATATAAAGTAATATGTGACTGACCTTCGGCGTCTGCTCAGGTCCAGCATGATTACAGCCGTCCTCGTGGCTCAGATATAAAGTAATATGTGACTGACCCTCGGCTTCTGCTCAGATCCATCAAGATTACAGCCGTCCTCGTGGCTCTGATGTAAAGTAATATGTGACTGACCGTCAGCGTCTGCTCAGGTCCAGCATGATTACAGCCGTGATTGTGGCTCTGATGTAAAGTAATATGTGACTGACCCTCGGCGTCTGCTCAGGTACAGCATGATTACAGTCGTCCTCGTGGCTCAGATGTAAAGTAATATGTGACTGACCCTCAGCGTCTGCTCAGGTCCAGCATGATTACAGCCGTCCTCGTGGCTCAGATATAAAGTAATATGTGACTGACCCTCGGCGTCTGCTCAGGTCCAGCATGATTACAGCCGTCCTCGTGGCTCTGATGTAAAGTAATATGTGACTGACCCTCGGCGTCTGCTCAGGTCCAGCATGATTACAGCCATCCTCGTGGCTCAGATATAAAGTAATATGTGACTGACCCTCGGCGTCTGCTCAGGTCCAGCATGATTACAGTCGTCCTCGTGGCTAAGGGTACCGTCTCACAGTGGCACTTTGGTCGCTACGACGGCACGATCCGTGATGCTCCAGCGTCGCTCCATTATCGCTCCAGCGTCGTAGACTGCGGTCACACTTTGCAATGCACAGCGCTGGAGCAATAATTTCATGACGTATTTGCGATGTAGAAGTCGTACGGGACAGTCGTACGGGCATGTCATATCATGCACACCTTTGTTACACGATGCGATCATGCCACCACAGCGGGACACTTGACGACGAAAGAAAGTTTCAAATGATCTGCTACGACGTACGATTCTCAGCGGGATCCCTGATCGCAGTAGCGTGTCAGACACAGCGAGATCGTAAGTATATCGCTGGAACGTCACGGATCGTGCCGTCGTTGCGACCAAAGTGCCACTGTGAGACGTTACCCTTAGATGTAAAGTAATATGTGACTGATCCTCAGCATCTGCTCAGGTCCAGCATGATTACAGCTGTCCTCGTGGCTCCGATGTAAAGTAATATGTGACTGATCCTCAGCGTCTGCTCAGGTCCAGCATGATTACAGCCGTCCTTGTGGCTCTGATGTAAAGTAATATGTGACTGACCGTCAGCTTCTGCTCAGGTCCAGCATGATTACAGCCGTCTTCATGGCCCAGATGTAAAGTAATATGTGTCTGACCCTCGGCGTCTGCTCAGTTCCAGCATGATTACAGCCGTCCTCGTGGCTCAGATGTAGAGTAATGTATGACTGATCCTCAGCGTCTGCTCAGGTCCAGCATGATTAGAGCCGTCCTCGTGGCTCAGATGTAAAGTAATATGTGACTGACCCTCAGCGTCTGCTCAGGTCCAGCATGATTACAGCCGTCCTTGTGGCTTAGATGTAAAGTAATATGTGACTGACCCTCAGTGTCTGCTCAGGTCCAGCATGATTACAGCCGTCTTCATGGCCCAGATGTAAAGTAATATGTGACTGACCTTCGGCGTCTGCTCAGGTCCAGCATGATTACAGCCGTCCTCGTGGCTCAGATATAAAGTAATATGTGACTGACCCTCGGCTTCTGCTCAGGTCCAGCATGATTACAGCCGTCCTCTTGGCTCAGATGTAAAGTAATATGTGACTGACTCTCAGCATCTGCTCAGATCCATCAAGGTTACAGCCGTCCTCGTGGCTCTGATGTAAAGTAATATGTGACTGACCGTCAGCGTCTTCTCAGGTCCAGCATGATTACAGCCGTGTTTGTGGCTCTGATGTAAAGTAATATGTGACTGACCCTCGGCGTCTGCTCAGGTACAGCATGATTACAGTCGTCCTCGTGGCTCAGATGTAAAGTAATATGTGACTGACCCTCAGCGTCTGCTCAGGTCCAGCATGATTACAGCCATCCTCGTGGCTCAGATGTAAAGTAATATGTGACTGACCCTCAGCGTCTGCTCAGGTCCAGCATGATTACAGCCGTCCTCGTGGCTCTGATGTAAAGTAATATGTGACTGACCCTCGGCGTCTGCTCAGGTCCAGCATGATTACAGCCGTCCTCGTGGCTCAGATATAAAGTAATATGTGACTGACCCTCGGCGTCTGCTCAGGTCCAGCATGATTACAGCCGTCCTCGTGGCTAAGGGTACCGTCTCACAGTGGCACTTTGGTCGCTACGACGGCACGATCCGTGACGCTCCAGCGTCGCTCCATTATCGCTCCAGCGTCGTAGACTGCGGTCACACTTCGCAATCCACAGCGCTGGAGCAATAATTTCATGATGTATTTGCGATGTAGAAGTCGTACGGGACAGTCGTACGGGCATGTCATATCATGCACACCTTTGTTACACGATGCGATCATGCCACCACAGCGGGACACTTGACGACGAAAGAAAGTTTCAAATGATCTGCTACGACGTACGATTCTCAGCGGGGTCCCTGATCGCAGTAGCGTGTCAGACACAGCGAGATCGTAAGTATATCGCTGGAACGTCACGGATCGTGCCGTCCTTGCGACCAAAGTGCCACTGTGAGACGGTACCCTTAGATGTAAAGTAATATGTGACTGATCCTCAGCGTCTGCTCAGGTCCAGCATGATTACAGCTGTCCTCGTGGCTCCGATGTAAAGTAATATGTGACTGATCCTCAGCGTCTGCTCAGGTCCAGCATGATTACAGCCTTCCTCGTGGCTCCGATGTAAAGTTATGTGTCTGACCCTCAGCGTCTGCTCAGGTCCAGCATGATTACAGCCATCCTCGTGGCTCAGATGTAAAGTAATATGTGACTGACCCTCGGCGTCTGCTCAGGTCCAGCATGATTACAGCCGTCTTCATGGCCCAGATGTAAAGTAATATGTGACTGATCCTCAGCGTCTGCTCAGGTCCAGCATGATTACAGCCATCCTCGTGGCTCAGATATAAAGTAATATGTGTCTGACCCTCAGCGTCTGCTCAGGTCCAGCATGACAACAGCCGTCCTCGTGGCTTAGATGTAAAGTAATGTATGACTGATCCTCAGCGTCTGCTCAGGTCCAGCATGATTACAGCCATCCTCGTGGCTCAGATATAAAGTAATATGTGACTGACCCTCGGCGTCTGCTCAGGTCCAGCATGATTACAGCCGTCCTCGTGGCTCAGATGTAAAGTAATATGTGACTGATCCTCAGCGTCTGCTCAGGTCCAGCATGATTACAGCCGTCCTCGTGGCTCCGATGTAAAGTAATATGTGTCTGACCCTCAGCGTCTGCTCAGGTCCAGCATGATTACAGCCATCCTCGTGGCTCAGATGTAAAGTAATATGTGACTGACCCTCGGCTTCTGCTCAGGTCCAGCATGATTACAGCCGTCCTCGTGGCTCAGATGTAAAGTAATATGTGACTGACCCTCAGCGTCTGCTCAGATCCATCAAGATTACAGCCGTCCTCGTGGCTCTGATGTAAAGTAATATGTGACTGACCGTAAGCGTCTGCTCAGGTCCAGCATGATTACAGCCGTGTTTGTGGCTCTGATGTAAAGTAATATGTGACTGACCCTCGGCGTCTGCTCAGGTCCAGCATGATTACAGCCGTCCTCGTGGCGCAGGTATAAAGTAATATGTGACTGACCTTTGGCGTCTGCTCAGGTCCAGCATGATTACAGCCGTCCTCGTGGCTCTGATGTAAAGTAATATGTGACTGACCCTCAGCGTTTGCTCAGGTCCAGCATGACTACAGCCATCCTCGTGGCTCAGATGTAAAGTAATATGTGACTGTGTCATGATTCTCAATGGCGAGAGAACATAGCCCAGCATATATGAGAACTAGCTCTTGGAAGATGGAAACTATACTGACCATGAACTAAACCTGCCGCACAACTAGAAGTGGCCGGGTAGCATGCCTACGTTTTTTTATCCCTAGATGCCCAGCGCCAGCCGGAGAACTACCTAATCCTAGCAGAGGAAAAGACAGTCCTGGCTCACCTCTAGAGAAATTTTCCCAAAAGGCAGACAGAGGCCCCCACATATATTGGCGGTGATTTAAGATGAAATGACAAACGTAGTATGAAAATAGGTTTAGCAAAATCGAGGTCCGCTTACTAGATAGCATGAAGACAGAAAGGGCACTTTCATGGTCAGCAGAAAACCCTATCAAAACACCATCCAGAAATTACTTTAAGACTCTAGCATTAACTCATAACACCAGAGTGGCAATTTCCGCTCACAAGAGCTTTCCAGACACAGTAACGAAACAGCAGCTGTGAACAGGAACAAAATGCAAAAACACACAAGGACAAAAGTCCAACTTAGCTGGGAGTTGTCTAGTAGCAGGAACAAGCACAGAAAGGCTACTGATTACATTGTTGACCGGCATGAAACTGACAGAGGAGCAAGGTTATATAGCGACTCCCACATCCTGATAGGAGCAGGTGAACAGAGGGGATGATGCACACAAGTTAAATTCCACAAGTGGCCACAGGGGGAGCCCAGAATCCAATTTCACAACAGTACCCCCCCTCAAGGAGGGGGCACCGAACCCTCACCAGAACCACCAGGGCGATCAGGATGAGCCCTATGAAAGGCACGGACAAGATCGGAGGCATGAACATCAGAGGCAGTGACCCAAGAATTATCCTCCTGACCGTAACCCTTCCATTTGACCAGATACTGGAGTTTCCGTCTGGAAACACGAGAGTCCAAGATCTTTTCCACAACGTACTCCAACTCACCCTCAACCAACACCGGAGCAGGAGGCTCAACGGAAGGCACAGCTGGTACCTCATACCTGCGCAACAATGACCGATGAAAAACATTATGAATCGAAAAGGATGCAGGGAGGTCCAAACGGAAGGACACAGGGTTAAGAATCTCCAATATCTTGTACGGGCCGATGAACCGAGGCTTAAACTTAGGAGAAGAAACCCTCATAGGGACAAAACGAGAAGACAACCACACCAAGTCCCCAACACAAAGCCGAGGACCAACACGACGACGGCGGTTGGCAAAAAGCTGAGTCTTCTCCTGGGACAACTTCAAATTGTCCACCACCTGCCCCCAAATCTGATGCAACCTCTCCACCACAGCATCCACTCCAGGACAATCCGAAGATTCC
This sequence comes from Ranitomeya variabilis, assembly GCF_051348905.1. Lineage (NCBI taxonomy): Eukaryota > Metazoa > Chordata > Amphibia > Anura > Dendrobatidae > Ranitomeya > Ranitomeya variabilis. The sequence continues at coordinate 417,102,109 of NC_135233.1, forward strand.
ACTTGACCGGAGGAAAATCGAGGATGAAGCCCCGAATTACAGAAAAACGGGGACACCAAGGTGGCAGAGCTGGCCCGATTATTGAGGGCGAACTCCGCCAAAGGCAAAAAAGCAACCCAATCATCCTGATCCGCAGACACAAAACACCTCAAATATGTCTCCAAGGTCTGATTAGTCCGCTCGGTCTGGCCATTAGTCTGAGGATGGAAAGCAGACGAAAAAGACAAATCTATGCCCATCCTAGCACAGAATGCCCGCCAAAATCTAGACACGAATTGGGTCCCTCTGTCAGAAACGATATTCTCCGGAATACCATGCAAACGAACAACATTTTGAAAAAACAGAGGAACCAACTCGGAAGAAGAAGGCAACTTAGGCAATGGAACCAGATGGACCATCTTAGAGAAACGGTCACACACCACCCAGATGACAGACATCTTCTGAGAAACAGGCAGATCCGAAATAAAATCCATCGAGATGTGCGTCCAAGGCCTCTTCGGGATAGGCAAGGGTAACAACAATCCACTAGCCCGAGAACAACAAGGCTTGGCCCGAGCACAAACGTCACAAGACTGCACAAAGCCTCGCACATCTCGTGACAGGGAAGGCCACCAGAAGGACCTTGCCACCAAATCCCTGGTACCAAAGATTCCAGGATGACCTGCCAACGCAGAAGAATGAACCTCAGAGATGACTCTACTGGTCCAATCATCAGGAACAAACAGTCTACCAGGTGGGCAACGATCAGGTCTATCCGCCTGAAACTCCTGCAAGGCCCGCCGCAGGTCTGGAGAAACGGCAGACAATATCACTCCATCTTTAAGGATACCTGTGGGCTCAGAATTACCAGGGGAGTCAGGCTCAAAACTCCTAGAAAGGGCATCCGCCTTAACATTCTTAGAACCCGGTAGGTAAGACACCACAAAATTAAACCGAGAGAAAAACAACGACCAGCGCGCTTGTCTAGGATTCAGGCGCCTGGCAGACTCAAGGTAAATTAAATTTTTGTGGTCAGTCAATACCACCACCTGATGTCTGGCCCCCTCAAGCCAGTGACGCCACTCCTCAAAAGCCCACTTCATGGCCAAAAGCTCCCGATTCCCAATATCATAATTCCGCTCGGCGGGCGAAAATTTACGGGAAAAAAAAGCACAAGGTCTCATCACGGAGCAGTCGGAACTTCTCTGCGACAACACCGCCCCAGCTCCGATTTCAGAAGCGTCGACCTCAACCTGAAAAGGAAGAGCAACATCAGGCTGACGCAACACTGGGGCGGAAGAAAAGCGGCGCTTGAGCTCCCGAAAGGCCTCCACAGCATCAGGGGACCAATCAGCAACATCAGCACCCTTCTTAGTCAAATCAGTCAATGGTTTTACAACATCAGAAAAACCAGCAATAAATCGACGATAAAAGTTAGCAAAGCCCAAAAATTTCTGAAGACTCTTAAGAGAAGAGGGTTGCGTCCAATCACCAATAGCCTGAACCTTGACAGGATCCATCTCGATGGAAGAGGGGGAAAAAATGTATCCCAAGAAGGAAATCTTCTGAACCCCAAAAACACACTTAGAACCCTTCACACACAAGGAATTAGACCGCAAAACCTGAAAAACCCTCCTGACCTGCTGGACATGAGAGTCCCAGTCATCCGAAAAAATCAGAATATCATCCAGATACACAATCATAAATTTATCCAAATAATCGCGGAAAATGTCATGCATAAAGGACTGGAAGACTGAAGGGGCATTTGAAAGACCAAAAGGCATCACCAAATACTCAAAATGGCCCTCGGGCGTATTAAATGCGGTTTTCCACTCATCCCCCTGCTTGATTCGCACCAAATTATACGCCCCACGGAGATCAATCTTAGAGAACCACTTGGCCCCCTTTATACGAGCAAACAAATCAGTAAGCAGTGGTAACGGATATTGATATTTAACAGTGATTTTATTCAAAAGTCGATAATCAATACACGGCCTCAAAGAGCCGTCTTTCTTAGACACAAAGAAAAAACCGGCTCCTAAGGGAGATGACGAAGGACGAATATGTCCCTTTTCCAAGGACTCCTTTATATATTCTCGCATAGCAGCGTGTTCAGGCACAGACAGATTAAATAAACGACCCTTAGGGTATTTACTACCCGGGATCAAGTCTATGGCACAATCGCACTCCCGGTGCGGAGGTAGTGAACCAACCTTGGGTTCTTCAAAAACGTCACGAAAGTCAGACAAGAATTCAGGAATCTCAGAGGGAATAGATGATGAAATGGAAACCAAAGGTACGTCCCCATGAGTTCCTTTACATCCCCAGCTTAACACAGACATAGCTCTCCAGTCGAGGACTGGGTTATGAGATTGCAGCCATGGCAATCCCAGCACCAAAACATCATGTAGATTATACAGCACCAGAAAGCGAATAACCTCCTGGTGATCCGGATTAACACGCATAGTCACTTGTGTCCAGTATTGTGGTTTATTACTAGCCAATGGGGTGGAGTCAATCCCTTTCAGAGGTATCGGAGCCTCCAATGGCTCCAAATCATACCCACAGCGTTTGGCAAAGGACCAATCCATAAGACTCAAAGCAGCGCCAGAGTCGACATAGGCGTCCGCGGTAATAGATGACAAAGAACAAATCAGGGTCACAGATAGAATAAACTTAGACTGTAAAGTGCTAATTGAAACAGACTTGTCAGGCTTCTTAGTACGCTTAAAGCATGCTGATATAACATGAGTTGAATCACCACAATAGAAGCACAACCCATTTTTTCGTCTAAAATTCTGCCGCTCGCTTCTGGACAGAATTCTATCACATTGCATATTTTCTGGCGTTTTCTCAGTAGACACCGCCAAATGGTGCACAGGTTTGCGCTCCCGCAGACGCCTATCGATCTGAATAGCCATCGTCATGGACTCATTCAGACTCGCAGGCACAGGGAACCCCACCATAACATCCTTAATGGCATCAGAGAGACCTTCTCTGAAAATCGCCGCCAGGGCGCACTCATTCCACTGAGTAAGCACAGACCATTTGCGGAATTTTTGGCAGTATATTTCAGCTTCATCTTGCCCCTGAGACAAGGACATCAAGGCCTTTTCCGCCTGAAGCTCTAAATGAGGTTCCTCATAAAGCAACCCCAAGGCCAGAAAAAACGCATCCACATTGAGCAACGCAGGATCCCCTGGTGCCAATGCAAAAGCCCAGTCTTGAGGGTCGCCCCGGAGCAAGGAAATTACAATCCTGACCTGCTGTGTAGGGTCTCCGGCAGAGCGAGACTTCAGGGACAAAAACAATTTGCAATTATTTTTAAAATTTTGAAAGTGAGATCTATTCCCCGAGAAGAATTCAGGCAAAGGAATTCTAGGCTCAGACATAGGTGCATGAACAACAAAATCTTGCAAATTTTGTACCTTTGTGGCGAGATTATTCAAACCTGTAGCTACACTCTGAAGATCCATTTGAAACAGGTGAACACAGAGCCATTCAAGGATTAGAAGGAGAGGAAGAGAGGAAGGCTGCAGTATAGGCAGACTAGCAAGTGATTCAATTAAGAGCACACTCAGAACTAGAGGGAAAAAAAAAAAAAAAAAAAAAATTGTAGCAGACTTCTTTTTTCTCTCCTTTCTCAGCCAGTAATTTAACCCTTTTTTGGGCCGGTCAAACTGTCATGATTCTCAATGGCGAGAGAACATAGCCCAGCATATATGAGAACTAGCTCTTGGAAGATGGAAACTATACTGACCATGAACTAAACCTGCCGCACAACTAGAAGTGGCCGGGTAGCATGCCTACGTTTTTTTATCCCTAGATGCCCAGCGCCAGCCGGAGAACTACCTAATCCTAGCAGAGGAAAAGACAGTCCTGGCTCACCTCTAGAGAAATTTTCCCAAAAGGCAGACAGAGGCCCCCACATATATTGGCGGTGATTTAAGATGAAATGACAAACGTAGTATGAAAATAGGTTTAGCAAAATCGAGGTCCGCTTACTAGATAGCATGAAGACAGAAAGGGCACTTTCATGGTCAGCAGAAAACCCTATCAAAACACCATCCAGAAATTACTTTAAGACTCTAGCATTAACTCATAACACCAGAGTGGCAATTTCCGCTCACAAGAGCTTTCCAGACACAGTAACGAAACAGCAGCTGTGAACAGGAACAAAATGCAAAAACACACAAGGACAAAAGTCCAACTTAGCTGGGAGTTGTCTAGTAGCAGGAACAAGCACAGAAAGGCTACTGATTACATTGTTGACCGGCATGAAACTGACAGAGGAGCAAGGTTATATAGCGACTCCCACATCCTGATAGGAGCAGGTGAACAGAGGGGATGATGCACACAAGTTAAATTCCACAAGTGGCCACAGGGGGAGCCCAGAATCCAATTTCACAACATGACTGACCCTCAGCGTCTGCTCAGGTCCAGCATGATTACAGCCGTCCTTGTGGCTCCGATGTAAAGTAATATGTGTCTGACCCTCAGCGTCTGCTCAGGTCCAGCATGATTACAGCCGTCCTCGTGGCTCAGATATAAAGTAATATGTGACTGACCCTCGGCTTCTGCTCAGGTCCAACATGATTACAGCCGTCCTCGTGGCTCAGATGTAAAGTAATATGTGACTGACCGTCAGCGTCTGCTCAGGTCCATCATGATTACAGCCGTCCTCGTGGCTCTGATGTAAAGTAATATGTGACTGACCCTCGGCGTCTGCTCAGGTCCAGCATGATGACAGCCGTCCTCGTGGCTCAGATGTAAGTAATATGTGACTGACCATCTGCGTCTGCTCAGGTCCAGCATGATTACAGCCGTCCTCTTGGCCCAGATGTAAAGTAGTATGTGTCTGACCCTCAGCGTTTGCTCAGGTCCAGCATGATTACAGCTGTCCTCGTGACTCCGATGTAAAGTAATATGTGACTGACCCTCGGCGTCTGCTCAGGTCCGGCATGATTACAGCCGTCCTCGTGGCTCAGATGTAAAGTAATATATGACTGACCATCAGCGTCTGCTCAGGTCCAGCATGATTACAGCCGTCCTCGTGGCTCTGATGTAAACTTTTATGTGACTGACCCTCATCGTCTGCTCAGGTCCAGCATGATTACAGCCGTCCTCGTGGCTTAGATGTAAAGTAATATGTGACTGATCCTCAGCGTCTGCTCAGGTCCAGCATGATTACAGCCATCCTCGTGGCTCAGATGTAAAGTGATATGTGACTGATCCTCAGCATCTGCTCAGGTCCAGCATGATTACAGCCGTCCTCGTGGCTCAGATGTAAACTAATATGTGACTAACCCTCAGCGTCTGCTCAGGTCCAGCATGATTACAGCCATCCTCGTGGCTCAGATGTAAAGTAATATGTGACTGACCCTCATCGTCTGCTCAGGTCCAGCATGATTACAGGAGTCCTCGTGGCTCAGATATAAAGTAATATGTGCCTGACCCTCAGCGTCTGCTCAGGTCCATCATTATTACAGCCGTCCTCGTGGCTCAGATGTAAAGTAATATGTGACTGATCCTTAGCGTCTGCTCAGGTCCAACATGATTACATCTGAGCCACGAGGACGGCTGTAATCATGCTGGACCTGAGCAGACTCTGAGGGTCAGAGATATTACTTTACATTCGGGCCACGAGGACGGCTGTAATCATGCTGGACCTGAGCAGACGCTGAGGATCAGTCACTTATCACTTTACATCTGAGCCACGAGGACGGCTGTAAAGTGATATGTGACTGATCCTCAGCGTCTGCTCAGGTCTAGCATTATTACAGCCGTCGTAGTGGCCCGAATGTAAAGTAATATGTATCTGACCCTCAGAGTCTGCTCAGGTCCAGCATGATTACAGTCGTCCTCGTGGCTCAGATATAAAGTAATATGTGACTGACCCTCAGCGTCTGCTCAGGTCCATCATGATTACAGCTGTCCTCGTGGCTCAGATGTAAAGTAATATGTGACTGATCCTCAGCGTCTGCTCAGGTCCAGCATGATTACATCTGAGCCACGAGGACGGCTGTAATCATGCTGGACCTGAGGAGACGCTGAGGATCAGTCACATATCACTTTACATCTGAGCCACGAGGACGGCTGTAAAGTGATATGTGACTGATCCTCAGCGTCTGCTCAGGTCCAGCATGATTACAGCCGTCCTCGTGGCTCTGATGTAAAGTAATATGTGACTGACCGTCAGCGTCTGCTCAGGTCCAGCATGATTACAGCCGTCTTCGTGGCTCTGATGTAAAGTGATATGTGTCTGACCCTCAGCGTTTGCTCAGGTCCAGCATGATTACAGCCGTCCTCGTGGCTTAGATGTAAAGTAATATTTAACTGATCCTCAGCGTTTTCTCAGGTACAGCATGATTACAGCCGTCCTCGTGGCTTACATGTAAAGTAATATGTGACTGACCCTCAGCGTCTGTTCAGGTTCAGCATGATTACAGCCGTCCTCGTGGCTCAGATGTAAAGTAATATGTGACTGACCCTCGGCGTCTGCTCAGGTCCAGCATGATTACAACTGTCCTCGTGGCTCAGATGTAAGTAATATGTGACTGACCCTCAGCGTCTGCTCAGGTCCAGCATGATTACAACTGTCCTCGTGGCTCAGATGTAAGTAATATGTGACTGACCCTCAGCGTCTGCTCAGGTCCAGCATGATTACAGCCGTCCTCGTGGCTCAGATGTAAAGTGATATGTGACTGATCCTCAGCGTCTGCTCAGGTCCAGCATGATTACAGCCATCCTCGTGGCTCATATGTAAACTAGTATGACAAAACAAAGCAAAAGCAATAAGTTACCATGAAAATACCAATGCTCTGGATACATTTCCATTCTATGGTTGAACCGCTGCACACAATGTCATTTGAAGCTTCCATACTTCACTGTTTAATGTGTTTTAATGCATCAAAAAGTGAATAAGTTGGAGGGAACGTGTCGTCTGCAGCCACGTGTGTGAAGCCTGCAACAAGCCGACCTATGGTGTCTCGTTTGGTGTCGAAATGAATGACTGCGTCCCCATCCTGTGGGTCGCTTTTAGCGTAAAGAAGGTGGCAAGAAGGAAAGTGAGCGGGAATCCGACTTGGGCTGATGGTAGTGTGATGGTTTGTGGCCGTGTCTTGTCCATCCGCTGCCGTCCCCTGGATCACAGTCAGTGGGTGCAAGACAGACTTATGGACAGGCCTTCGGTTTTGTGCTGCATGTTTTTTATGTAGACAGATATTAAAAGGCCGTGCTCAGTCTTCTGGAATTTAACATTTCATCATTGTAGAATTATTTTTTTTTAACTTTCTAGTAGACTTCAGCTGAATTTACCTAAAAAAAGGCATTTATATACATTTTATAAAATATCAATAGAGAAAAACGGGGGCCGAGGGCCCAGTCAGCTCACCAACAGACCACAGGAGCACGTGAACCTGTCCTGACCCAAAGGAGCACGTGAACCCGTCCTGACCCAGACGTAGCAACAGCTGAAGACATCATGGCCATGATGAAGATCTTTTAGATCGAAACGCGTAGCTATTAGCAGGTTTTTGTCGCTGTTCACATTCCCTTCTGTGCAGGGATGATTTTTAAGGATATGGATTAATAAAGGATTTTTAATCGGAAAGGAGCTGGAACAATCTTCACATTTCTTATGTCTTCATATACATTTTATGCTTAGTTCTGCTGGTGTAAGATGCAAAAAAAATGTGGCCCTGTTAGTAAAATTCCAAATCTATGGCAAAAGCTGGCACCCCGGTTATTCGTTCCTCAGTTGTGACACACTGCATTTACTAATGGGAAAAAGGGGAGAAGCCAGCGCTGCTTGTGGTCAGAACGCAATACATAAAGTGCACATATAGATTTCTAAGTGTATTTCAGAATGAGACATTTAGCAAACAATTGATCAATTCTTTGAGCCACCCCGCCACGTCAAGGCATTCTCATAATGGGCAGTTCTACTGCAATTTGACATTGGTTTGTAGTTGACCACCACTGTTGCCGTGTGCACTGGGTTATGTACGCCATTCTTTCTGTGTTCACTGTGATTGATAGGCTGCTGTGCACACATACAGCAGCCCTGCCCTGCCCCAGGCTCTGTTTGATTGTGCACCTCTGTCTGGGCTTGTCTCACCCTTCATCTGTGGTGCTGGTCTGGCAGTGTGGAGGTTGTATCTGAAATGTCTATGTGCGGACCTGGTCAGCGTTTATCTGCACCATGGGAGTGATTCAGAAACACTTCAGGTACAGCTTGCATTTAATGTGGTCTTGCTTTTAATACATTTAGGAGGCGTAATGGCGCAGCGAATATAAAAAACGTAGAGTAGGACTGCCCCATTATGAGAATGCTGTGACGTGGCGGGGTGGCTCAAAAAATTGATCAATTGTTTGCTATATGTCTCATTTTGAAATACAGTTAGAAATCAGTTTATGCATGTGCACTTTATGTATTGTGTTCTTACCATGAGCAGCGCTGACTTCTCCCCCTTTTATTTAGTCACTAACATGCACCGTGGACCAAGAAGAAGTGGAGTGCACAGATGAGCCTGTGCTTTGAGCGGTCAGGCTACAGTCAGTATCCAGCCTGCCCACCCCTCCGGCCACGTGGGATACAGCCTGCCCACCCCTCCAGCCACGTGGGATACAGCCTGCCCACCCCTCCGGCCACGTGGGATACAGCCTGCCCACCCCTCTGGCCACGTGGATACAGCCTGCCCACCCCCCCGGCCATGTGGGATACAGCCTGCCCACTACTCCGGCCACGTGGGATACAGCCTGCCCACCCCTCTGGCCACGTGGATACAGCCTGCCCACCCCTCTGGCCACGTGGATATAGCCTGCCCACCCCTCCAGCCACGTGGGATACAGCCTGCCCACTACTCCGGCCACGTGGATACAGCCTGCTCACCCCTCCGGCCAAGTGGGATACAGCCTGCCCACCCCTCCGGCCATGTGGGATACAGCCTGCCCACCTCTCCAGACACGTGGGATACAGCTTGCCCACCCCTCCGGCCACGTGGGATGCAGCCTGCCCACCCCTTTGGTCACGAGGGATACGGCCACGTTATCCCTGGCTGTTCTATCCTAGGGATAGGCAGGAGTCAGGGCAAGCCCGAGGGCCCCTCTCTGCTGATTAATGTCTATTGAGGCCCCTGTATTTGGTTAGTAATATGGCGCACACGTGGTATTGTGTTATCTGCTATGTGTCTGCAGGGATTTGGGGATGCCGGGTGATTGCTCTTCAGTTTGGTGCGTCATAAGGGGGTGCATTACCACATTTTGCTCAGCACCCTGGTAATATTTTGTGAACTTTTATAAGGGTATGTGCACACGTTGCGGATTTCCTGCGGATCTGTAGCGTTTTTTCCACGCAGAAACACTTCAGATCCGCAAGTGATTCACAGTACAATGTAAATCATTGGAAAAAAACCCGCTGTGCTAATGGTGCGGAAAATTCTGCACAGAAAACGCTGCGGATTAATAGAAGTAGCATGTCAATTATTTGTGCGGATTTGCAGTGTTTTTGTACCCATTCCATAATAGAAATCTGCGGGGGTAAAAATGCACAAAATCCGCATTAAAAAGCGCATCAAATATGCGCCTGTGTTTTCTGCCAAGAGATACAGAATCCGCACAAATTCCAGAGGCAAATCCGCAGCCTGTGCACACAGCCTGAAACTCTTGGAATTGTTTTTTTTTTTTTTACTTTGATCTGGTTTTAGAACTTTATATTCTGTTGTAGAGGTTGTCCAAAGATTACTCATACAAATAGACCTTTTTCTCACCCTCCTGGGGTTTAGTGTTGCCTTTTTGTTGCTCTGGTGAATGTGTACATTCTGCAGCGGTGACATTTTGTGGACACCACTGCAGACAATCACTGAGCTCAGTGGCTGTCTACATGTGCGAGTGATTGGCTGCAGCGCTGTTGACCAGACCTCTCTACTGCATCCTGTAGACGGTCATGCTATGGCTGGAGGCCGCACTCGCCTCTGCTAATCTTTGAAGCCCAGGTCCTTTCAGAGCATTTGTATTTATTTTTTCCATGATTTGTGGATTTCCAGCCTATTATTTCACCTGGTGCCTCGGGCACGACCCACTGCTGCTCCTGATACAGTGAAACAAACGCTCAGCTGTGATAAGTCATAGCACAGTGCAGGTCCATGTCCATTTTTTTTGTTGTTTCCCTGTGTCCCTTGAAACTTGAACAATGAAAAAACGATATTAGAGGTTTCACGTAAGAAGTCGCCATCATCTATGCCAGACGTTTTCAGAAGTTGTAGTGGAAATCTGAGCCATCTGATAGCTGTTCAATATTTCAGTTTGTGTCATACACGCTACCTATCGGGTGGCACACACACTACCTATCGGGTGGCACACATACACTGCCTATCGGGTGACACACACACTACCTATCGGGTGGCACACACACTACCTATCGAGTGGCACACATTGCCAATCAGGTGGCACACACACTACCTATCGGGTAGCACACACGCTGCCTATCGGGTGGCACACACGCTGCCTATCGGGTGGCACACACGCTGCCTATCGGGTGGCACACACGCTACTTATCGGGTGGCACACATGCTGCCTATCGGTTGGCACACACACTACCTGTCGGGTGGCACATACGCTGCCTGTCGGGTGGCACATACGCTGCCTATTGGGTGGCACACACACTACCTATCGGGTGGCACACACACTACCTATCGGGTGGCATATACACTGCCTATCGGGTGGCACACACACTACCTATCGGGTGGCACACACACTACCTATCGGGTGGCACATACACTGCCTATCGGGTGGCACACACACTACCTATCGGGTGGCACATACATTGCCTATCGGGTGGCACTTACACTGCCTATCGGGTGGCACATACGCTGCCTTCGGGTGGCACAGTCTGTCTGTAATACATTTGCACACCCTAGGACGGACTCATAGTCCCGCTCACTGTGTGTGGACCGGCCGTGAGCCTTCTGACATGAACTTCACACCCTTTCATTCGGTATCTTGTGGCTTAGTTGATGGATCCAATCTCTCATAGATTTTCTTGTTATGTAACAGTGAATCTGGATCTTGTGAGTTGCGTTTACCTGAATTCTGGTGCAGTGCATCAAATGCGCTTTTGGCTGCATTCATGATGTGGTTTAGAGCTCGTACAAACATACTTGTGTCCAGTGTGTCTGAACCCGGCCTTAGACACAGTTTTCTAATTATCTGACCCATGCACATGGTCTAGTGCTATAAGGCCATGGAGTGAATGTCATACCAGGCACCACCTAATTTGTGGCAGGCCAGCCAAGCACTGGCTGGTGTCAGAAGTGTGGCGGAATGAATGGAACAGCGTGAGCCACTTCTGTAAATCCACTGCTTTTCAGGCTCTGTAATATTAGGCAGGATTTGTAAACCTGCACCACTGTTCTGCAGGGTGGGACTGTCCCGGGGCTCAGTTTATCGAGGTGTTTAGCGGTGACGCTGTTTGCCCAGGCAAGCATCGGCAACCTGAGAAAAATTGAAGCAGTAATTGCTGCTAGCAGCCACGGAGGTGAGTCCCCGGAGCAGCGGAGGTGAGTTCCCCCGGAGCAGCGGAGGTGAGTTCCCCCGGAGCAGCGGAGGTGAGTTCCCCCGGAGCAGCGGAGGTGAGTTCCCCCAGAGCAGCGGAGGTGAGTTCCCCCGGAGCAGCGGAGGTGAGTTCCCCCGGAGCAGCGGAGGTGAGTTCCCCCGGAGCAGCGGAGGGGAGTTCCCCCGGAGCAGCAGAGGCGAGTTCCCCCGGAGCAGCGGAGGCGAGTTCCCCCGGAGCAGCGGAGGCGAGTTCCCCCGGAGCAGCGGATGCGAGTTCCCCCGGAGCAGCGGAGGTGAGTTCCCCCGGAGCAGCGGAGGTGAGTTCCCCCGGAGCAGCGGAGGCGATTTCCCCCGGAGCAGCGGAGGCGACTTCCCCCGGAGCAGCGGTGGCGAGTTCCCCCGGAGCAGCGGAGGTGAGTTCCCCCAGAGCAGCGGAGGTGAGTTCCCCCGGAGCAGCGGAGGTCAGTCCCCGGAGCAGCGGAGGTCAGTCCTGGGAGCAGCGAGACGGGTGTGAGCGGAGCAGCGGAGGGGAGTCCCTGGAGCAGCGGGATGGGTGTGAGCGGAGCACGCCACGCCGCTTCTGCTTTCCAGCGACGAGCTCCATATAAAGGATGTTATCTGAAAGCTGTCAAACCATGTTAAAAAAGAGCGAGTCGTCGGAGGCCCCCATGGCCACGACTGAACATGTAGCCTTGTCTCTCTCATTATAAAATGCATGTTTATAAAGTTCCGCAGAGCATCCAATTCCCTATTCATTTATATCAGCAAGACTTAACTTGCTCATTAATCTAAATTCTTTTGCAACTTTAATCTACATGTTTAATTAATCATAAAATGAGGCAGTCAGTAATTCCAGCAATGTGTGCCTTGTTATCAGATGCATTTAATCACTCTTCTGTGCTCTCATTTGGAAACACCTGAATTTGTTGAGAGCAGTTTAAATAAGAATAAATTATCCTTTGTCAGTGTACTTCACTCAACTAATAAGATATTTATTTAGAAGCCCCCGTTTGTCATCCTGTAGTCCCGCGCATCCGCGAAGAGCTGAATTACACAATTGCCAACAGATGGGAATCACAGCCTCGCACCCGCGGGGTCGGGGGCCTGATTTAATTCATCTCTCTTATTTACAACTAATTAAGCCATGTCATTTTGGTTTTAATGAGAATAACCTCTGGCGATTCAATAGATTCGCTAAAATATTTCTTGAAATCTATATTGGCAATTTAGTGGAGTCAGCGTTAGGTGTCAGATTGTCAAGAAAAAACCTCCGAAAACGGAATGTAATTATTTAGCTTTGCTCTCAGACCTGCGACAGAGACTAGATGGGAGCACTTTGCGTTTATCATTTCTGCTTATTATCGCAGCGGATAGTCATCTCTGGGGTCTTGCTACCAACTTCACTCTTTACAAATTCTTCTCTCTGGAATTTGAGATAAAAAAAACTATACAAAGTGTGTTTGTGTATTGGAGGCGACCGCGGCGCGGCCTGGATGTGGCGTCAGTGTTCAGTAGGTGATGGAGAGCGGCCACCGGCTGGACCTGGACATCTGACACATCGTCACCAACCTTACTTTCTCAATTTCCGTCAACCAAATTTTTCTTCTTGAAATGAGCAGACGATAAAGGAGAAGCCACAGAATGATTATTCCACCCCCTCAACTTTTCATGGAGAACTTTATGGGGTACAAGGCTTTCTCATAAGAGTGAGTCATGTTTTATGAACCCAGGCGTCTCATTTTCTTCTGGTGTAGCCTCCTCAGACTAACCACGATAACGCCCGGCTCTACGACAAAATTACAAATATTTCTCAATTTTCCTTTTTTTCCTGATCCCAGTATAGCACTTTAAGTACAGAATAAGACGATGTGTTACTAAAGCTGAGATTGCCGCAGCCTTCGGGTCAGTCGTGCATCATTTTCTGAGGAGTATTGTAGCTTTACCCATGTAGATAGGTTTTTCGGATTCCCCACCTCCCTGTAGGAGGTTTCTACCATACTTTTTCATTATATGATTTACCACTTTAATCTGAATGATAACCTATGTTTTGTCGCTCTTGGTATTTCAGTCAATGGCGCTGAATGGTGTAAACTTTGTGTATGGCATGGGAACCTGAATTTTAGGCTGAAGTAAACGGGATATTTTCAGAAACGTGTATTTTTTTGCATTATTGCGGCCACAGAGGCACCGTTTTCCATTTGCCTGTGATGTGACACACGCTGATCAGCATCCATTCCTGTATATTGGCCACTTGTGTGTCCATTGTAGAAACTTGGCGGAAATGTCCAGGAATGTGCGACCTCCCGAGTACACGAGTAACTAAAGTGAAAGGACGATGAACTTAGGATGCAATGCATCCGGAGAACGTCACTCACTGCTCAGCTACAAATCTTCAAAGCTAATTTCTCAATCCCATTTTCTCCTGGATCTTCATCAACCAAATTACCAAGAAAATAACAAATTAATATCTTTTCCTTTGCAGCTGTGCAGTGGAAGCAGAACGAAGGCTTGTTAAATTAATTAATCATTTCAATTATATCTTCTTCAGAATAGACTGATTCCTATCAGGGCAGATAAGGCAGTGACCCAGGCTATCAAATTAAAGTTAACACCTCAACTTCCAGCAATTGATCCAGAACAGAAAGATTATTCTCCCCAAGGAATGTCCTAATGTTACTGCTCGTCTCTAGAAGGCGGCACGGTTACACCAGCAGAGTTGTGGCGCTAAGCACCACGTCCGCTCCATGTGGGGTAGCCCATTAAGATAAGTTCTCCTGTGCACAGAACACGCCACAAGAGCTCTGCCATCGTTATCGGCAGCACATAATGGCTACAGGACATTTCCCATCCTTGACCACCAGGACTCAGACGTTTCCATGACACTAAGCGTCCACCCTGGTACTTTGCAAGGATTTGACACCTGGGCTTTCATGACACGTGGAGGTTTGTCCTGACAGTCTTTCTTGTCTGAGCACCTCCATGACACTAGGTGGAGTGATGTCATCTGTCACCTTGACTCCTTGGAATAGCCCTGAAGCTTGCTGACCCATGAAATCCCACCTGACATTTGGAAAGCCAAATACATGGAATTGGAATATGGAGGTAGTCTGATACTTTTTTGCTGGTGTGGTAAAAGGGGTCTTTGAGGTAACAAAGACTTTTTTTAAACCCTGTCATATCTACAAAGTCCAACATGCCTTCAGATGACAGTGTCTCGTAGCGCTCGTGTCCTCAGTACTTGCAGGATCTGCCTGATAGGGGCTCGTTGTGTAATGTCTCCATACACCCACCTTATGTAATTGACTGGTGATGTCAGGAAAGTAGCTGTCAAGGACTTACAAGATTAGCTCCCTGGAGTTCATGAGGTATATTATTCCGATTACTGTGCTCTGCCTCCCGCCCGTTACTTCACACCCAGACACAAAGCTGCATTGTCCACGCTCCAGATTGGTGTCATGTGCTGGACAATCTCCGGAGTCTAGAAGAAAAGAGAAGGCTACCTAGAGGTGCTGCTCGGCACACCTGAGCCAATTTGCGGGCAGAAGACTCGGCTTCCACCAAAGCGTCATGGCCACATTCACTTCTGTCCCTGCGTTTCCTACCAGAGGGAGAGATGATGAGTGTAGTCCCGGACATGATGGAGATAAAGAAGAGCATGCGGCTCACCTGCCTTGGAGAGTGCACAGGATCAAAATCCACCACAAGTGCGAAGATCCAGCGCATCTAAAGCATGTACATAGCGCATCTAAAGCATGTACATCTTAGTTTCCCAATAATTAAGTTCCTTAGTGGACCATAGCAGTTGACGCGTTTCGAGGCTCTCACTCAGGCATCACTGGTTATGGCTTCTCTGCCAAGTTTTTAATTATGTGAAAATAGAATTGTACATTTTTAGATGTGCAGGATCTTTGCTTTTTGGATTTCCTTGACAAGGTGGAGATGCAGTATCTGCCGTTGTTCAGGGCCGGTGGTCGGTGAATGTCGTGAACCAGCCACACGCGGGGCAGTGAATTCCCCACACTGCCAGGATGACACTGGGGTATGGCTAGGCTACACCTAGGTGTGTATTCAAAGCCCCCAATCACTTTAGACTGAAGTCGTCAGAATCTGCCGATATCTGCAGAGCCCCCGACAGTCCAAGCTATGTGGGTCCTCTGGTGGTCTGTGGAGCGCCCCCACTGCCGCAGGGCCGAGGGGTACCCGGTACCGGGCCTCTACGTCTCGGTTCTGGGGTTGTCACGGTGGCTGGGCCCGGTCCGTGATTTTGCTGAGGGGCATCCAGTGAAAGTTGGGAGTGTGATGAGGTTGTGGTGTGGTGCAGGTCGCAGTAAATAACGAGGACACCAGGTTGCAGTCTCTTTACCTCTTTACTGAAGGCTTCGGGATCCTCAGTCCGGAATACGGTTAACCGGGCTGCGTGAGTCCGGCCGGTCCGATGGCACCTCCAGAGTTCCCTTTGCAGGTGGAAATCTGTGCCTACCTTCTAGCGCTTGTGTGTTGTGGTCCTCCCCTGCTGTGCTTACGGGATAGTCTCCACAACTGTTGTGTCTGTTTCTAAAGTTCCCTCACAACTCGATTTTGATGTTTTTCTTCGTCCCCCCAGATGATATGGCTAGGACGCACCCGTATCACGGGTAGGCTCGGAGCTCTTCCGGGACCCTAGTGTCGCCCCTCTCCAACTGTTGCCCCCTACGTCTTCTTAGGTGATTTGAGTGAGACAGCCCGCCTATAACTGACTGTCCTGCCGTAGGTTTGAAGTAAGGCCTGGGGCTCAATACTTCCTCGGCGTTTCCGGCCACCGGTTACGCGCCTCAGTAGGATGTTGCCTCGTCTTACAGCACGACTCCTACTGGTGTTTCTCCTTGTTGCGTTGATCTCGTTTCTCACTCAGCACAATAAACCTCGCTTCTTGTCCTTTCTTGGGGTACCGCCGCGATGAAGTGCAGGCGCGGTCCCGTAACATTCTTTCCTGTTCGCTAGGCCTCTGTCAGGATCCCACCCCTGACAGGGACCCCCCTGAATCTTCCCCTGCAACACCCTCTGCCACAGGATGTTGCCTGGTTCCAACCCAGTCAGCTTCTCACTAACTTCCTATCTAACCCCCAGTTTTACCAGATTGTGAGGAGTGGCCTAATACATAGCGCCCTTAGCTCCCCCTGGAGGCCAGACTGTGAAGTGTATTGGTGTCTGTGATACCTGGTCAGGTGAACTCCTTCAGTGCCATCAGACGTACCATAGCCCCCCCTTAGCGGCGGAGCATCAGTACTGCAACGTCCAGGACTCTGGGGCGCTGCATCTGCATTTCAGAGACGGATCCCTGCTGATGGAGCACACGGGAGGGCGAGTCGGGGGGATTGTGCAGCTATCGTATGTGTATGGTGGGCACCGGTCACCGGGTTCGTCCGATACGGCCACCACCCTTCAGGCCTAATGTGCAGCGTCCTATAATGCTGTATATCTGCCCCCAACCTGAGCGATAAGAGCTGTTATTCCACTCCCTGCTGGCGGTCTGAGGGGTGTCGCCGCCTCCAGTCTTCTTCTGATGTCCTCCTCTGATACCCCTGATGAAGGATTAAAGATCCGAAACGCGCGTCGGGGTGCGCCAGTACGGGACGTGGCTGACCTTGCTAATAAGGTATATTGTGTGTACACATGTGGACACGTGGACATGCTGTGTTAACATACACATAGGTTAATATATAAGGCATTTTCTGGCACTTGCCTCCTTGCACATTACATATTGCAGTTTGTACATTTTACTACTGGCACTTATACTTATATGAGGGATTTTCTTTTTTATATCATTTGATTATAGGATAGCACTAGTATATAATAAACTGCATATAT